>NC_079419.1:11074354-11096854 GCF_026213295.1 Gadus chalcogrammus | reverse complement strand
ACTGCAGTACATTAAGAGGTACTGCAGTACATTAGGAGGTAGTACTGCAGTACATCAAGAGGTAGTACTGCGGTACATTAAGAGGTAGTACTGCGGTACATTAAGAGGTAGTACTGCGGTTCCTTAAGAGGTAGTACTGCAGTACAGAGGTAGTACTGCGGTACATTAGGAGGTAGTACTGCAGTACATTAGGAGGTAGTACTGCAGTACATTAGGAGGTAGTACTGCGGTACATGAAGAGGTATTACTGCGGTACATTAAGAGGTAGTACTGCGGTACATTAAGAGGTAGTAGTGCGGTACATTAAGAGGTAGTACTGTGGTACATTAAGAGTTAGTACAGCAGTAAATTAAGAGGTACTGCAGTACATTAAGGCAATACTGCAGTACATTATGTGGTACTGCCATACATTAAGAGGTAGTATTGCAGTATATTAGGAGGTAGTACTGCTGTATATAAGGAGGCAGTAGCCTACTGCAGTACATTAGAAGGTACTGCAGTACATTAAGCGGTACTGCAGTACATTAAGAGGTAGTACTGCAGTATGTAAGAAGGTACTGCAGTATATATCACCTTAATATCTTCGGTATAAAATACATTTCGTAAAGACAATCAGGTGAAAAAACAAAGTGCAATACAAAAAACATTAACGTTAAATGCATTTTAATGAGTTTCAACCGTGTGTGTCCCCAAACTATTTTTATGCCCTATATTCACGTGAAGAGTGGCATTAATTTCCATTCAACATTTATGTAATGTAATAATAGCAACTAGTGTAAACACGGAGCGGTCCTGAACACAACTCAGACACCTGGACTAAACCACTGCTTAGGGGAGGGGGTTCTCAAAGTATGGTAAATAATGCAGGTATAACTACACTTTCAATTGAACAGTTCAAAGCGTCGTTTTAAATCAAGCCGCAAAGGTAAAGCTCCCAATAATAGAGTATTGCTTATTAATAATAATAATAATAATAATAATAATATGAAATTAAAGTGTGGACGTTAGAACCCCTCTCGTTTAAGCACATCGGGAACGGGGGAGTAGAGAAAAGGTCGGAGTGCACACGGAGACCAACCCCATATATTAAACTACTTTATGCTGAATATATTCAGTATTAACACCATGAAGAGCTGCCGGGTTATGAAAGCTGTCTGCGTCTCGGAGTTTGGAGGGCCGGAGGTCCTCAGGCTGCTGTCCGATGTCCCGGTCCCGACCCCCGGGAGACGGCAGGTGAGCCGTCCGCCTGCCTGGTGATGCCCCACAGGGACATTAACCCCCGCTGAGTTGTACTCCAGAATATTATCGACCCCAACATTGAGTAAAATACTTACAAAAATGACTTACTTTGTTTATATAGCAACGCCCAAAAACTATTGTAAAGCATTGAAGGAACATGATTAAGAGACTATATATGAAGGTAAAACAATGTACATACCACTGAACACAAACAATCGAAACTCAACTGTTGAGGCTGACCTCAAATGTGGTTGTGTAAGTTCTAGATATGTTGTAGATAGATTCTAGAAGTTAGTTTTAGATATGTGGTAGATAAAAGCTAGAAGTTACTAGTCAGAGACCCCCCTCCAGGTCAGAGACCCCCCTCCTGTCAGAGACGCCCCTCCTGTCAGAGACGCCCCTCCAGGTCAGAGACCTCCAGGTCAGAGACCCCCCTCCTGTCAGAGACGCCCCTCCAGGTCAGAGACCTCCATGTCAGAGACCACCCTCCTGTCAGAGATGCCCCACCAGGTCAGAGATCCCCCTCCTGTCAGAGACCTCCAGGTCAGAGACCCCCCTCCAGGTCAGAGATCCCCCTCCCGTCAGAGACCCCCCCCAACCCCCTCCAGGGCACATGGATGAGCTGCAACCTCCCTGCTGTCCTGACGGGAGACACTGCACACTGGGTTGCCAGGTTCTGACCTGTGCGTTCCCAGGTTCTGACCCGTGTGTTGCCGGGTTCTGACCCGTGTGTTGCCAGGTTCTGACCAGTGTGTTGCCGGGTTCTGACCCGTGTGTTGCCAGGTTCTGACCCGTGTGTTGCCGGGTTCTGACCCGTGTGTTGCCAGGTTCTGACCCGTGTTTTGCCGGATTCTGACCCGTGTGTTGCCAGGTTCTGACCCGTGTGTTGCCGGGTTCTAACCCGTGTGTTGCCAGGTTCTGATCCGTGTGCGTGCGTGCGGGGTCAACCCGGTGGAGACCTATATCCGCGCCGGGACCTACGCCCGCCGCCCCCCCCTGCCCTATACCCCCGGGTCGGACGTGTCCGGAGAGGTACAGGAAGTAGGGGAGGAAGTGACATCGTTCAAGGTACGAAAGGTCTCGCTATACGGTCAACAGATATGTAGGACAACACTAGGTGTGTGTAGTCATGTGTGTGTGCGTGTGCGTGTGTGTGTGTGTGTGTGTGTGCAGGCAGGGGAGCGTGTGTTCACCACGGCCACTCACTCCGGGGGCTACGCTGAGCTGTGCGTGGCGGAGGAGGCCAGCGTGTTCAGACTGCCTGCTGGGCTGAGCCCCGAGCAGGGGGCCGCGCTGGGGGTCCCCTACTGCACCGCCCACCGGGCCCTCGTCACCAGGTACTACTGAAGCACTACTGCCGTAGTACTACAGTAGTACTACCTCAGGACTACTGCAGTACTACAGTGTGTGTGTGTGTGTTACAGAGCTCATGCTAAAGCCGGAGAAACTGTTCTGATCCATGGAGCCAGTGGAGGGGTGAGTGACACCGAATATCTCTCTCTCTCTCTCTCTCTCTCTCTCTCTCTCTCTCTCTCTCTCTCTCTCTCTCTCTCTCTCTCTCTCTCTCTCTCTCTCTCTCTCTCTCTCTCTCTCTCTCTCTCTCTCTCTCTCTCTAACATGTTGTGTATATATATATAACATGTTGTGTCTCCAGGTGGGTGTAGCGGCGGTGCAGCTGGGCCGGGCCCTGGGCCTCCGGGTCCTGGGGACCGCTGGGACCCGGGGCGGTCTGGACCTGGTCCTCCAGCAGGGAGCCCACCAGGTCTTCAACCACCGGGAGGAGGACTACACACGCAAGATCCTGGTACACACACACACACACACACACACACACACACACACACACACACACACACACACACACACACACACACACACACACACACTATATTATATCTATTAATGTAAATATGATATATAGCAGGCTACGCGCGGGGTGGGCGTGGACGTGGTCCTGGAGATGCTGTACAGTATATAATGTATATAATGTATATATTATACCAGGAGGCTACGGGGGGTGCGGGCGTGGACGTGGTCCTGGAGATGCTGGCCAACCTGAACCTCGGGGCCGACCTCCAGATGCTGAGGCAGGGAGGACGAGTCGCTGTGAGGCTCCACCCCCTCCTGATACTCTGTACCCCTCCTGTTCCAGGATTATAGATATTACTGGTGTTATTATACTCAGTATTTAGAATCTCTATTCTACTCATTACACTCAGTATTTAAAGCATTTCTACTCAGTATTCTATTCATTGTACTCAGTATTTATAGCATTTAAACTCAGTATTTATACTCATTATACTGAGTATTTATAATCAGGATTGATACTCAGTATACTCTGTCTTTACTCTACTTTATTTATACTATAATATTAACACTTATTTCTTCTACTATAATATTTATACAACTGTTTATTTTCTTCATGAAGTCAATATTCATTATCAATATTTATGCTATGATATGTATTCTATGATATTTATCCTATGATATTTTTACTCTGTATTAATTAATATTTCTCCTGAGAGTGTAGTACCTTCGCCTGCATGTAGGGGGCAGTGGCTAATAGTTCTCCTTAGTATTTCTAGGCTGTGGTCAAATAGTCCTTTAGTTTGTTGGTTTAGTTGACAAGGACCATGTACAGAACAGGTTCTATACCAGAGCCGCAGTGCTTCCTTCAGTTTAGGGTATACTGGAGTGTCCTTCACCAGAGGAAAGGAGCCTCAGTGACTTCTTCAGCGTAGGGTACATTGGAGCGTCCTCACCAGAGGAAAAGAGGTGCTGCCGTCCCACAAACCATCACCATGATAACCATGTCTCAAAGTGACGTAGCCTAGTGTAGGTGCAGTCTCATAGTGAGGTAGCCTAGTGTAGGTTCGGTCCCCTAGTGACGAAGCCTAGTGTAGGTGTGCTCTCATAGTAACGTAGCCTAGTGTAGGTGTAGCCGTCTCATAGTGACGTATCCTAATATAGGTGCGGTCTCATAGTGACGTAGCCTAGTGTAGGATCAGTCTCATAGTGACGTAGCCTAGTTTAGGGTTAGTCTCATAGTGGTGTAGCCTAGTGTAGAGGCAGCCAGATTCTCTAAGCACAGCAGTTATCTTACCTCAGTCCTCATGAGAATGGTGGTTGTGTACTTCCTCCTCCTGCAGGTAGTGGGCAGCAGAGGTTCCGTAGAGATCAACCCCAGAGACACCATGGCCAAGGAGAGCTCCATCCTGGGAGTGGCTCTCGCCTCTGCTACACCTGTGAGCACCCCTTTGCTAGTCTGATCCACTCCCTAGCTAACTGCTAACGTAGTTACCCTTTACTAGCCTGATCCCCTCCTAGCTAACGACTTACGTAGCGTTACCCTTTAGTAGCCTGATCCTCTCCCTAGCCAACGTAACGTTAGCTGACATTTACTCGTCATCAAACTTGTCTTGCATCTTGTTTTTTGAAGTAATGTTTCCGGTTTTATTATTCAAAGAGTACACTGACGTTAAAGGTACCCAGCTAACGGTACGCAGCTAACGGTACCTAGCTAAAGTTAACGGTACCCAGCAAACAGTACCCAGCTCCCGTTAACAGTACCCAGCAAACGGTACCCAGGTAACGGCACCTAGCTAACGTAACATAGCTAATGTTAATGGTACCCAAATAAAGGTACCTAGCTAACGCTAACGGTACCCAGCTAAGGTAAATGGTTCCCAGCTAACGTTAACGATTTCCAGCTAACTGTACTTGGCTAAAGTTAAGGGTACCTAGCTAACGTTAACGGCATCCAGCTAACGTTAACGGTACCTAACTAATTGTACCGAGCTAACGTTAGATGGAACATTATTCCAGGTTAATTCACGGGTCTTTTCAATGCTGTGGAACACTCCGTTCACTTGCATGGGCCCTTCACAACTTCCGGCGGTGAATTATATTTTATTAAAAAAAAAAGATGTCAACGTCTTTGGCAGACTATTTCTCTGCTGGTCAACACTACGAATGCTGGTAACAAATAAATTGTAAAAAGACACACCGTGTGAAATATTTTGTAATAAACGGGATGATGTATAGAACGTCGCCAGTCATTATAAGCCCCTTCATGTCCTTTTGGCTATTATTTCCCGATAATGACCGGCGTTCTTTACATTATCCCTTACATATATAATTAATATAAATAATAATTAGTGGGCCATAAACGAAAATTCACAATACATTATGAATGTAGAAAAATCCAACAGCAGTTAAATAGTGTGTGGTAGGCTTTGCGTTTCCTGTGTTTACTCGTTGTGAGGTCACAGTGTTCACTCCATGATGGACCTGAGCCTCAGCCAATAGGGAGGGGGGCCTCTCAGTGACCTCTCAGTCAGTATCATGCCCTGCTCCCTCCTCCCTCCCCCAGGAGGAGCGGGAGGAGTGCATGGCCGCTCTGTCCACAGGGATGGAGGAGGGCTGGCTTCGCCCATCGGTGGGCCGCTGTTACCCTCTCAAGATGGCCGCCCAGGCCCACCAGGACCTCATGGAGGGCCCGGGTGCCTGCGGCAAGACTGTGCTGACCATGTGACCCTCCGAGGATGTCAAAGGTCAAAGGCCAAGTGTCCCTGAGTTATTGACTCTAGTCACATCAGAAGAGTGTGAATCTTTGAAGGCCTTGAATCAAAGTATTAAAACATTTGTCGTTACAGTATTGTTCCTTTATTCGTTTTTGATTAGTAGCACTAGGGTTGGTATGACTAGGGTTAGCAGGACTAGGGTTAGTGGGGTTGGGACTAGGGTTAGCAGGGTTCGTAGGACTAGGGTTAGTACCAGTCCTACTCCCAGTGACTCCTGCCCGACAGCTGGTCTCTCAGGTAACAGGAGGCTGCACTGAGCATGCTCCACACGAGACCCAGGTAACCCTACCTCACACTTACACACACACTCACTCACACACACACACACACACACACACACACACACACACACACACACACACACACACACACACACACACACACACACACACACACACACACACACACACACACACACACACACACACACTCACTCACAGGGTGTTTAGTGGACTCCATGGTTTCCTGACTTGGTCTCTCGGAGGCGGAAGGGGGAAGGGGGAATATCCTGGGATATCGTCTCTGGAGCACTGTTTCCCTTCCTGGAGTGAGGCGGGCTGGACCGTACCACCTCATCTGTCCCGGGGGGCGCTGGCTCCACCACAGGTCACAACTGTACTCACAACAGACTGGAGTTGGACCGAGACCAGTTAGTCCAGGAGGTAGTGCCGTACCAGACCATCAGAGCCTGGGGAGACCTTCTGGTGAAGTGTTGGATCAGCCCCTCCGGGGGGGGATCTGCTCTCTGGTCAACATGCAGCGCTCAGGTGGAGAGCGGTTCAGTTCGTTGGAGGAGCGCTGAATCCCAGCCTTCAGCTTTTTGTCCGCTGTCCACGATGTCAGAAGCGTCCTTTGCCTCCTACCACTGGAAGTGAGCTGTGTTAGTCCGCGAAGCTCCTCAGACATTCTGCCACAGTAGCAGGATGTTGGCCCGCAGGACCTCTCCGTTACCATGGTGATGGGGCCCTCCAGGGCAGACTCTGTCCCATACGACGGCAACATCACGGTGAAGGCGGCTACGCGGTCTGGCGAGTCGCCCGGGGTCTACACCCGGGACCTGGCCATCGCCGCCCCTGTCTGCTTCACCGGTGAGGACCTCAGACCTGTTTACTGACTGGTTAAAGGACTTTGTCGCTCACTGCTTAACTTATTTACTGACTGGTTAAAGGACTTAGTCATTCACTGGGTCACTTATTTACTGACTGGTTAAAGGACTTTGTCGCTCACTGCTTAACTTATTTACTGACTGGTTAAAGGACTTTGTCGCTCACTGCTTAACTTATTTACTGACTAGTTAAAGGACTTAGTCACTCACTGGTTCACTTATTTACTGACTAGTTAAAATACTTAGTCTCTCACTGGTTCACTTATTTACTGACTGGTTGAAAGACTTAGTCCCGCACTTGTTAAGTGAGTTATTTACTGACTGGTTAAAATAGTTATTAACTCATTGCTTAAGCAGCTTATTTACGGACTGGTTAAAGAACTTATTCACTCATTGGCTAAGCAACTTATTTACTGACTTCTCAAAGGACTTATAAACTCATTGGTTAAGTGACTTATTTACTGACTGGTTAAATTACTTATTCCCTCATTGGTTAAGCAGCTTATTAACTGACTAGTTAAAGGACTTATTTACTGACTTGTTATGAGCTAATTTACTGAATTGTTAAATGACTTATTTTCTGATTGGTGAAGTGACAAATTAACTGACTTGTTAAGTAACTTCTTTACTGACTTGTTAACTGACTAATCGGTCGTGCCGGTCTGTGTTACTGGGAACTCATTGTTGTGTCAACGCTTTCAGAATAAAAACAAGGATCTGTGATCTTTTGACGATGTGGACAGGGGCGTAGCCAGGACCTTATTTCTGGGGGGGCCAGTCTTTTATTTGGGGTGGCACTTGATTATCAAAAACGTATATTTTAAACTCACGCACCGCGTCACTCAGAGCGGGGGTTTTCCCGGGGCCCATCAGGCCATAAGCAATGGATTAAATCAACTTTCTTATGCACGCTAATGTCTTAGTGATAATCACATTATTGTTACCGTTATTGGAATTGGTGCTTAGTTGTTGTGCGATGTGTCATGATTATGTGAGGGGGTTCGGGACCTTAACATGACACGGGGATGTTTTTAGTGCAATTGACCGAAAGACATGTAATTGTCCTTTTAGGCAATGATTTATTTAGGTAAACCGTGGCATTTCAAGTGCAGTATTTATTTAAAATATGAAAATATAGGACTTAAAATAATAAGCTTTCTTTAGACCGTTTCTGTTCAGGATTTCTTTCTCAGAACTGGGGGGGGCAGCTGGGTGGCCATCCTGTGACCAATGGTGGCCGTGGCCCCCCCTGGTCCCCACGTGGCCACGGCCCGGCATCTGGATCTGTGGACCATGTGGATCTGTAACAGGACCATGTGGATCTGTGGACCATGTGGATCTGTGGACCATGTGGATCTGTTTATGGACCATGGGGGTCTTATGGACCAGGGTACAGTTGGGGATCTCACCCCCTGGTATGTGGTCCCTGTGTCCCGATCCAGGCGGTGTGGTACTGACCCTGATGGTGGTTTTGATCTACCAGCGAGTGTCCCGGAGGAGGAGAGAGAAGAAGGCGAGGAAGGAGCGAGAGAAGGAGCAGGAGGCGGAGGGAGGGAGAGCGGAGGAGCAGGACTCCAGCGCCTGGGGGAGGCGGAGGGAGCTGGCCCCTCCAGGAGACCGCAGGCCGCCCTGGGACGGCGGGCCGGGCGCTCTGGACCCATCGAGAGCCGTGGGCGGCGGCGGACATCTGAAGTGTCCTCACTGCAGAGGGGCGGGGCCGGGGGCCGGGGACCCCCGGGCTGGGGGTCAGGGGGCCGGGGACCCCTGGGCTGGGGGTCCGGGGACCCGGACTGGGGGTCTGGGGGCCCATGAACCCCGGGGTGGGGGCCTCGGGGAGGGGGGGAACCAGACGAGGAGCGAGCAGGGAGGCGTGGGGGGGAGGTCCGGGATGCCGCCCCACAGGAGGGCGCTGATCCCCAACGTGGTGGCCAACGGCGGCCCCGGTCACCCCCCCCCCAGAGACAGAGCCCCCCGGGGCATCCTGAGACCCCACCCCACGGGAAAGGGCCTGGTTCAGTCCAGGACCCATGGAGACCTGTCAGGACGAGGCTCAATCCACTACAGGTCTGAGGAGTCAGGAGACCACTACAAGTCTGAGGGGCCAGGAGACCACTACAGGTCTGAGGGGCCAGGAGACCCAGACCACTACAGGTCTGGGGGGTCAGGAGACCACTACAAGTCTGAGGGGTCAGGAGACCACTACAGGTCTGGGGGGTCAGGAGACCACTACAGGTCTGGGGGGTCAGGAGACCACTACAGGTCTGAGGGGCCAGGAGACCCAGACCACTACAGGTCTGAGGGGCCAGGAGACCACTACAGGTCTGAGGGGTCAGGAGACCACTACAGGTCTGGCCCAGCCCCTCAGGCCAGAGGTTTTCTGTCCAGGCTAATCTGTGACCACTGCAATCAAACATCTGGGGCCAGAGCAGACGATGTGAGCAGCAGCCAGGAGGGGCTCTCTCTGGGCCCCTCAGAGCGCCCGGCCCTGCCCAAGTCCCGCCCCAGGGCCCGGGGGGCCAGGGACCTCAGCCCCAGAGACAGGAGAGGGAGGAGGAACGTTACCTTCTACCTCGAAAGACCCCTGGAGCCCAGGAGGTCTGGGGACAAGACGAGGAAGAGAGGCGAGGGAGGGAAGAGAGAGGGACGGCAGAGGACCAGAGGTCATTCCAGCAGGCTGCTGAAGGTCAACCTCAACCTGAGTCCGGTCCGGAGGAACAAAGTCCACCCCGGGAAGTCCTCGGAGAAGAGGAGCTCCAGGGGGGAGGGCCGGGGCCCAGAGGGGAGGAAGGAGAATGCATCGGAGGGAGATGGAGATCAAGGAGGAGGCCGCAAAGAAAAGAAGAATGAAACAAAGATCTCCAAAAACAAGAAGGTAGTGGAGGAGAACAAGACCTCCTCTGAAGAGAAACCCTCCCAACAAAGCTCAGAACTAGACCAAAAGGATTCTGTTGGGACCACGGACCAATCAGAAGCCAGCAGAGCTCCTGAGGGCCTGACACCCTCCAATGAACTGGGACAAGACCTGCAGCTGGGCCCGCCTCCATGTCCTCCCCCCGCCCCGGCCAGCGTCTCTCTGACCCCCAGCGCAGCCCGCCCTGCAGCACGCCCCTCCCTGCGCGCCCACCTGCCCCCGGCCCCCACCCTGCTACACCGTCACGCCAACAGTAGCCTGGCTGCTCACGTAGCGTCCCCGGGTCTCCGTGGTCTGACCCCCTACAGGGCCGCTCCTGCCGGCGCCCAGGGCCTGGCTCTCCACAGAGGCTTACGTCATAGCGCTTCGGCCGCTTCCCTGCTAGCCAGCCCTGGACGGAGCCGACCTCTGCTGGGCCGGGCCGCCAGCACCCCCTCCCTCTACACCGGGCCGCCTTCAGTCCCAGCGCCCAGCACCCAGCCTCTGTCCCCACCTCAGCCGCCTCCTGAGAGCCTCCCTCTGGCCCCCAGACCCCCCGCTGAGAGCCTCCCTCTGGCCCCCAGACCCCCCGCTGAGAGCCTCCCTCTGGCCCCCAGACCCCTCGCTGAGAGCCTCCCTCCGGCCCCCAGACCCCCCGCTGAGAGCCTCCCTCCGGCCCCCGGACCCCCTGCTGAGAGCCTCCCTCTGGCCCCCGGACCCCCCGCTGAGAGCCTCCCTCCGGCCCCCAGACCCCCCGCTGAGAGCCTCCCTCCGGCCCCCAGACCCCCCGCTGACCCACCCCAGGGCCCAGGCCTCCAGGCTGGGCAGGACCCCCCGGCCCAGGGGTCTGTGGCTGGGCGTGGTGGAGCAGGGCCTCCGGGAGAGGCTGGAGGGGGAGATGGAGACCCCCCAGGGCCCCATTGGTTGGTGGCTGGAGGCCCAGTAGTGGCCAGCCACTCCGCAGGCGGGGCTCGCCGAGGGGCCCTGACGGCTGCAGGGGGTGCCGAAGGGAGTGTGACCTCGGTACCAGTTGAGGGTGCAGAAGAGGGTGTGGTGTCCTCGCCAGGGGGCGTGGTTTCATCTCCAAGGGGCGTGGCCACCGCCGGGTCTCAGGCCCTGCTGCAGCAGGAGTACCTGTCAGAAGACAGAGGCTCCTCCCCCAAGAGGAAGTTGAAGCTGGTCCTTCCTGAGAAGGCCTCCAGCCGCCCTCCCACGGCTCTGGAGAGGAAGATACGATAGGAGGACTCAGGGTTAGATGTCCCCTGACCCCCCACAGCCCTCTGGCGGGGGGGGGGGGTCCCTGGGGTTCATGGTGGGACCAGCAGTAAGTGGGCGTCCCACGGACATTGATGGTCTGTTGGGTCCTGAGAGGATGCTCTGGTCTTCTGATCCCAGGGTTAGATGATCCCAGACGTCTCTTCTCATGGACACACTTCACCATGGGCAGACAGATATTTGAACCTGAACTAGGAGACGTGTTAAAGATGTAAGGTAGAGGACTTGGTTAGGAGGAGTCTCTATGTCTCTATGTTTGCAGTCTGTAGTCTGTATGTCTCTCTGTCTGTAGTCTGTATGTCAAAGGAACATAAGGATTTCAGACCCATAGCCCTTACCTCAGTAATTATGAAATCTTTAAGAATTCTGTTCTGCTCAGACAACAAACGTGGCACCGAAGACGCTGTTGCCTCTTTAGTCCATATTATTCCGAAACATTTTAGACGAACCCAAGACCTATGCAAGAGCCCTCTTTTCAGATTTTTCATCAGTCTTCAATACCATGCAAGCAGACATTCTGGTGGCAAAAATTGACCAGCAGGAACTGAACCAATACCTGATACATTGGTATGCTTAATTTCTACAGTTTGTAAAGGTAAACAAAACCCTTTAATCTGCCATTACCACCAATGTTGGGTCCCCCCAGGGTTGTGTGAGTTCAACTATGCTTTTACGTTCTACACAGAGGATTGTCGTACAGAGACAGCAAATCAATTTATAATATAATACTAGTTAGACTGAAGCACTCTTTTGTTCACCAGTTAACCCAAGAACTGAACCAGGCACTAAATCCCAGACCGAATGCCGGCTGATGGGCCTTAAATGTTGTCGTCTGTTGCTGTAATGTCAAGATGAATGTATGTATTTAAATTTTAATTGTGGGTCCTGTCTTGATGTCCTGTTTTTGATGTCCTGGCCTGATGTCTTGTCTGGGATGTTTGTAAATAGAGCTGCTTGGGATGCAAGACAAATTTCAGACCTGCTCTGACAATAAAGTATTATCGTATCGTATTGTATGTCGCTATGTTGGTAATCGGTATGTCTCTCTGTCTCTAGTCTGTATGTCTGTAGTCTGTCGTCTGTATGTCTGTAGTCTGCAGGGTCGTTGATGAAGATTCACCTTCAATGTTTTGAAAATACCTTCTAACTCACATTTGATTTTTAATTTCTTATCTGTTGTACATGCGTCTTTGTCTGTCTAACTTCCTGGTGTCATACAGCAGAGAGCAGACCTAAACATAGACGTACGTCGGTGTGTGTGGGATACACCAGCATGGTCTTCACCAACCCAATATGGCCGACATGTAAACAGACATACTAACATGTTAGTACGAACAAGGATCTCCAGGATGTCCTGTGAAGCAATTGTATGCATAGTACCGGATTCAGCTCAGAAACCATCAGATTCATTCCTTCAAAGGGATTATATTGAAGGAAATAAATTAAACAAAGTAGAATACATTTTTCTGACAGTGAGATTACACAACAGTCGTCAGTCAAGTCAACTGAGCAGTTTTGGTTAGAATGACCTGGATTCTGAAATCAAAAAATTAACTTTGACATTTATACCTATGGCCACTAGAGGGCAGTGTTGGACCAGTGGGAGAGCAGTGTGGGACCCATGTGTGGGACCAGTGAGAGACATATATTTATCAATGTAGTGATAATGAATGATGTCGGACTAAATAAAATATAAAAAAATGCGTACAGTAATTGTTCATACTTTTAATCGTCTAAAATGTAATTAAAATTTGACCAGGAACGATAATACATTAATTTCCTAATGCTTTAAATATCTAATCTGATGAGAGAATTTACTTTGAATAATTGAGTAACTCATTATTCAGCATGTAATAATGGTAAATTATCGTACATATTGAGAGTGTGTGGTTCTGTTGGCGGCGCACTTCGCTCCACAACCTGTCGCGAGCGTACCCCTCGAGCAGCTGTTCGGAGGATCTCGCGACGTCTCAGCCGTTGGACGAAGTTCTTGGCAGGTATATACAGTTTCTTACTTTATATATATATATATTTATATATGGATAATTACATGCAGTTTTTCTGACAAGTACTTATTCAGGCGTTTCAATGTTATATTCGAGCTAAATGGTATAAGTGGTTGATCCAGAGTTACCGTTGGTCAGTGAAAACAGCATCATGAAGATTACCGGTTACCGTGTTCGTTTAAACTTAAAGGTTGGGTATGGAATTCTCTTTTTTGGCCATTTTTGCTAAATTACTTGAAACCGTTATCATAACCCACTTACAGCCACTGAGAATTAAACAAGTCAATCATCTGTGGAACGGGCAGGGCTTGAAAAACTCCAGCCAATGATTTCCAGAACCACCGAGCGGCATTGGACAGTAAGTACGTCAATCATACGGTCGTACTGCACTCCCCCTTCCCTCTTGCCCGCTCCCCGCGCGTGACCCTTCGTGCACGTACTCAAAGCTCGTGACCCAGAGCAAGATTCTGTTTGTTGTTATCATGCGGTAGCTACTGGAGCTAGCTAACTAGCTAATCCACATTTGGACCTAGCACTAGAAGACAACCCTAAACTCTAACCTAGCTAGCCTGGCTCGCTCTCGCGCATCTGTGTTCGCGCTCGTGCATGATTTCGTGTCCATGTACTTGGAATGGGTGGAGTCAGAGTCAGCGTTGAAGGAGAGGGGGTAGGACCATTCGAGTTGTGTATTTTCAAAATCTGCTGGCGTTTCGCAAATCCCATACCCAACCTTTAATGACTCTCTACTCCTTTAGATCAAGACCTGCACAGCTCGATCTAAAGAAGTAGATACTGCCTACTGTCTAACTGTGTAGGTCTACTACATCGCAGACCTACACCGTGGTCCTAAAACGTAGACCTACTCCGTAGGCAGTATCTACTCCTATATCTACTCCTTTGGAATAGGCTGTGAAGGTTTTCTGTGTAGACCTACACAGAAAACCCCTAATGTTGAAGGCCTGGCCTGGTCTACCCTACACAGTAGGCAGTATCTACTCATTAAGATCAAAAGGAGTACGTAGATATAAGAGTTGATACTGCCTACTGTGTAGCTATACGGTGTAGGCCTAGGGCAGGGGTGCCCAACCAGTCGATCGCGGTCTACCAGTAGATCGCCGACAGATCCCAAGTCGATCGCGAAGGGGTGAATAAAAAAAAAAAAAAAAAAAAAAAAAAAATTTTTTTTTTTTTTTTTTAATGAAATTAAATTTGCGCGGTAGCGCATGTGCTGTTAACAGCAGTTGAAAGCCGTCAACAGTAGTTACACACTCCTAAACGTTGGCATGGCTGAGGGGAAACAAGCTAAGACCTACCATTTTCACCCTGAGTGGGAGGAAGATTATTGATTATCGTTGAGAAGGTGCCGTGCGCAGACGGAATGAAACCCCCATTGAAGTCCGTAGGTTCACGATACAACCCCCCCCCCCCCCCCCCCCCCCGTCAACAATTGTTCTCTACCCCCCCCCCCCCCCCCCCCCCCCCCCCGGCTTGAAGGTAGGTTTGCTGGTAGATCTCGGGAGGTTGGCTACTTGAAAAGTAGATCTTGGGTCAAAAAAGGTTGGGCACCCCTGGCCTAGGGTGTAGGTCTGCTGTGTAGGCCGCTAAGGGTGTAGGTCTGCTGTGTAGCCACTGCAAGACGTTATTTGTTATTTGACACAATGCTATTTTCTCTGTACAATTTGAAAACTCTGAAGATGCATTTGTACATTTGTGTTTTGTTGAATAGTGTTGACATGAAATGACTCCACACAATATGTCCAACAATACCACAGTGCTATGAATTTACATTTCCTTTATTGGTCTGAATATTGAAGAATGTTCATTCGTTCATTCAGAATTGCATCACCAATGATAATCCACCTCCTCTTGCACTCAGTGAACACAATCCCTTCAAAAATATCAGCTGATATCAGTGCGTGTAGTGGTGGCCCCGAAGTAATAATAACAGAACAGGACTTCACATGATGGCTGCACATCAAGGCAGCACCACATTTATTGTCAACGTAACACATTAGAATCAAAAAAATAAGGACAAACATGGCTGCCTCTTTCTGTTTGTCCACACAAACAGGAAGAAACCATCATTAACACTTCATATTATAACAAAATACAACAATGTTATCCAAATAAAACTTCATATTATTAAAAACCCAAACATAGGTACACTCCAGACACAGTAACAGGTTGTTACTGTAGTCTCTAGTCTGCGACCAGGCCGTGCCACGCCTACACAGGCTCCTCCCCATGGCAGGTACACAGGCCCCTCCCCCACGGCAGGTACACAGGCCCCTCCCCCACGGCAGGTACACAGGCCCCTCCCTCACAGCAGGTAAACGGCAGGTGTGACCCCCATGTGTGATGCCCCATCTGTGACGTCCCAGGTTTGACGGCCTAGGTGTAGGTGTGACGACCCAGGTGTGAAAGCCCAGGTATGTTCTGGTCTATTACTAGGAAGCTCACACCACCTCTTACCCTGCTAACTAGAGCTAACCTTCAGAAGCTCTGTAAATAGGAAACACTGTTGAATGAGTCTAGACTCTGGGCTGTATCAGGTATCCCCTAATGTAACCCTCTGTCATCCACAAAGGTTTACATCAGGGGTTTTATCAACACTTAATTTATTACTTTTGATTAATTTATTACGGTTAATCTAATTTATAGATTAACCATAACTTCTGTGCCCTTCACATTTATGCCTCTGTGTTGATCTCTAAATCTCTTATTTTCAAACCAAACCCAACATATCTCATGTTCCTCTTGCATTAACAATCTTTTGAACCCTCTGTAGTGTTTAAAAAAAGACCAGAAACAATGCCATCAGGTCCTTGTTGTGGTGCCAGGTAAGGGAGGGGTTGGTAGTGACTCTTGTGGGTGATACTGACTCTTGTGGGGTGGTAGTGATTTTTGTTGGGTGGTAGTGACTATTGTGGGGTGGCAGTGACTCTTTTGGGGTGGTACTGGTAGTGACTTTTGTTGGTTGGTAGTGACTCTTATGGGATGGTAGTGAGTAGAGACTATTGTGGGGTGGCAGTGACTCTTGTGGGGTTGCAGTGACTCTTGTGGGGTGGCAGTCACTCTTGTGGGGTGGTAGTGACTCTTGTGGGGTGGCTAGTGACCTGTGGGTGGTAGTGACTCTTGTGGGGTTGCAGTCGATCTTTTTGGTTGGCAGTGACTCTTTTGGGTTGGCAGTCACTCTTATGGGGTGGTAGGGACTCTTGTGGGGTGGCAGTAACTCTTTTGGGTTGGCAGTCACTCTTATGGGGTGGTAGGGACTCTTGTGGGGTGGCGGTGACTCTTTTGGGTTGGCAGTCACTCTTATGGGGTGGTAGGGACTCTTGTGGGGTGGCGGTGACTCTTTTGGGTTGGCAGTCACTCTTATGGGGTGGTAGGGACTCTTGTGGGGTGGCGGTGACTCTTTTGGGTTGGCAGTCACTCTTATGGGGTGGTAGGGACTCTTGTGGGTTGGCTAGTTACCTGTGGGTGGTAGTGGCTCAGGTAAAGCTGTTGGGTTGAGGCCCCGTGCTCATGTAGTTGAGGTCCAGTACGGAGTAGAAGAGGAGCAGATAGGGAGGAGGGGCTTGGGTCGAGGGGGGGCAGGACGTGTCCAGTTATGCACCATTCAGGCTCAGGTCTTAAATCATGTGTCTGCAGGTTCTCTGTGTTTGGTGTGGAGGATTGAGTCCATGGGGACGGGGTCATGTTGGGAGGCTGTGTCGTCGGCGGGGTCGTGTAGACGTGTGTGGCGACCGTTGACCCTGGATCAGCTCAGGAACAGGTGCTTGTCCCTCTGGAGACCCCTAATTGAGGACAACCAAATGAATCACCTGTACTCCTCATGACGGCATGTCCTGCTGCTAGCACGGTGGAGCTACCTACCTACCCGCTGCCGTGGTACTCAGAGCTCCAGTCCAAGCCCTGCGGCCCAGGCCGCCCCAGCTGGTGGTAGTCCGCTGGAGAGGACATCATCCCTCTGCTGCTCAGCATACCTCCTCCCATTGGCTGGTACTCTGACTGGAGAGAGTGGGGGTAGCCCTGGGGGAGGAAACACCAGAGACCCCATGATCAGGACCACGTCTTTCTATGGGGTCGCATCTATTGAGTCCTCTGTGTTTCCATCGCCCCTTCTACACATGCAGACTTACCCTGCCAGTTGGGTAGCACTTCCTGTATGGGTAATGTGTGAATGGGAACTGGCCTCTTATACCAATCAAAAGACACCACTGAGGACGTGTATGAATCCACCTCGGTTTATCTTCACGTGCCAACACTTTTCAGGTGATCCCATATACCAATGCAGCTTATTTTGTCTGCAAACACCCTCCGTTTCAGTAAACAGTAAATGTTGCAGAACATAGCTGCATGTGCGAATAGTGACAGTCACTAGCATTGTTGAAAGGTTATCCCAGTAATTAACTTAATTAATTATTATTAAGGGAATAATGTGGGAAAGAAGCTTATGTATGTGTGTGCATATATAAATGTATATATATTTATATATGTTGTTGTGGTGTGTGTGTGTGTGTGTGTGCGTGTGCGTGTGTTTTTGTGTGTTTGGAAAGGAGAGAGAAGGAAGACAAAAGGGAGAGCTGAGAGGAGGTGAGGGAGAGGGGGTGGTGTATATGTCAGGGGTGGGGTGAGGAAGAGGGGGAGGTGTGTGTGTGTGAGGGGGAGGGGGAGATGTAAGTTTGTGTGTGTGTTTGTGAGGGGGAAGTGTAAACAGTAGTTATCTTAATGGCAACACACGCCACAGCCTCCCCTTACCTCACAGAGAGGGGGGGAGGGAGGGAAGGAGGGAGAGAGAGTGAGAGAGGGAGGGAGAGAGGGAGAGAGAGAGAGGGAGAGAGAGGGAGAGAGGGAGAGAGAGAGAGGGAGAGGGAGAGGGAGAGAGGGAGAGGGAGAGAGAGCGTGGGCCCTGAGTATCTCTATGTTCATGTATCTTATGATCTGTTTGTGTTTGGTTGCAGCTTAGCTATATGTGAGTGTTGGTGTGTGCGTGTGTGAGAATGTTGGTGTGTGAGTGTGTATCAGAAAAGAATAAAGAGCAGGACAGCAGGTGGTTAGGCCCCACCGACCCCCTCCCACCCTCCCCCTCCTCACCTATTCATCCATTGTTTGGCAAATTCTTCTCCTTCACTCCTTCACAAAGACCCCATCTGCCTCTTTTGTCTCTCTTTCACTCACCCCCACCTCTCTCTCTCTCCGACTCTCTCTCTCTCTCTCTCTCTCACCCCCTCTCACTCTCTCTCTCTCCCACACCCCCCTCTCCCTCTCTCTCTCTCATAATTCCCCAAAAGAAGAACAACACAAGTTTGGAGCTTGTTTTGTTTGCTCTCCCCTCTCTCCCTCTCCCTGCTATAGAGGGGGGGAGTAGTGGATTATGAGGTCTGCAGGGTTTAACACACTCCAAAAGGGGGATAAAGAGTCTGGCAACCCCTCCCTTTCTTCTGGTCCAACTTATTCAATCCAGCCCCCCCCCCCCCCCCCCCCCCCCCCCCCCCCCCGGACCCATCTTCTCCCCTGGTGACCCGGGACCTGGAGGAGGAACAGGGCTCGCCCCCTTCAACGCCAGCAATCCCCCCTAAACCTCTAGTGGGTAGGGGTCCAGTGTGTAGTGGACTAGTGTGTAGTGGTCCAGTGTGTAGAGGTCATGTGTGTAGTGGTCCAGTGTGTAGTGATCTAGTGTGTAGTGGTCCAGTGTGTAGAGGTCATGTGTGTAGTGGTCCAGTGTGTAGTGATCCAGTGTGTAGTTGTCCAGTGTGTAGTGGTCCAGTGTGTAGTGGTCCAGTGTTGTGGTCTAGTGTAGGTCCTGGGGTCTCACCTGAGTGATGGCAGCAGGATGGGCCAGGCCCAAGGGGTGTCCCGCCAGCTGCTGCTGCATGTGGCTATGATGTGGGCTATGGTGGAGGTTTTGGTGGAGGTTCTGATGGGGGTTCTGGAGGTGGCTGTGGTGCTGCTGCTGCTGCTGCTGGTGGCTGTGGTGGTGGGGGCTGTGCAGCCCCCCCAGGAGGGCCTGGCTGTGTAGCGGCGGGCTGAGTTGGTGTGGAGGTGGAGAGGCTGTGGAGAGGCTGCCCACAGACAGAGCCCCCTGGTGGGGGAGGTTTGGCCTGGGGGCCGCCCCCCTGGAGGACAGCGCCTGGAGCTGGAGCTGGGAGTGCATGGGCAGGTGGGGGCTGAGGCTCGGGCTGTGGGAGGGGATTGGTGGGCCGTGGGGGTGGGGGTGAGGGTAAGGTGGGTATACCCCTGAGTGGTGGGTGGCAGGGTGCTGTTGCCCTGGGTGGGAGGGGTGATGTTGTTGCCCTTGGTGACCAGAGTGTTGACCTTGGTTACCAGGATGTGAGGGGTGATGTTGTTGCCCTTGGTTACCAGGATGTGAGGGGTGATGTTGTTGCCCTTGGTTACCAGGATGTGAAGGGTGATGTTGTTGCCCTTGGTTACCAGGATGTGAGGGGTGATGTTGTTGCCCTTGGTTACTAGGATGTTGCCCTTGGTGACCAGGGTGAGAGGGGTGTTGTTGCCCTTGGTTTCCAGCGTGTGAGGGGTGTTGTTGCCCTTGGTTACCAGCATGTGAGGGGTGTTGTTGCCCTTGGTTACCAGTGTGTGACGGATGATGTTGTTGCCCTTGGTTACCAGGGTTTGAGGGGTGTTGTTGCCCTTGGTTACCAGGGTGTGAGGGGTGATGTTGCCCTGGGTGACCAGGGTGTGAGGGGTGTTGTTGCCCTGGGTGACCGGGGTGTGATGGTTGCTGTTGCCCTTGGTGACCAGGGTGTGATGGTGGCTGTTGCCCTGGGTGACCCGGGTGTGAAGTCGGTTGCCCTGGGTGACCAGGGTGTGATGGTTGCTGTTGCCCTGGGTGACCAGGGTGTGATGGTTGTTGCCCTTGGTTACCAGGGTGTGAGGGGTGATGTTGCCCTGGGTGACCAGGGTGTGATGATTGCTGTTGCCCTGGGTGACCGGGGTGTGATGGTTGCTGTTGCCCTGGGTGACCGGGGTGTGACGGTTGTTGTTGCCCTGGGTGACCGGGGTGTGATGGTTGTTGTTGCCCTGGGTGACCAGGGTAGGTGGAGGGTTTAGATGTAAACATGGCCGGGGAGGGGGAGGGGGAGGAGGAGAGCGGGGGCTTCATGTCTGAGGGATCGTTGTAGCTCTGGAAGGACAGAAGGACACATCTGTTGGTTTACATTCACAACCAAATGACTAGTTAACCAGGGAACGCTGAACCCTCGGGTTAGTACAGCCTGATAACCCTTGGCGGGGAACCCCCATTACGGGACCCGGCTCCCTGTTAACGGGGTCTCCCCCCTGGAGTTCCCAATCTGCGTTAGCGTGACCACCAAGGTCCACGCGGTCCCTACCTGGGAGACGAGGCTTGCTCTGTAAGCCGCCAGTTGTTTGAGGTACTCCTTCTTAGCCGTCTCTGTCCTCTTCTTATACTCCTGAGGGCACAAGACAAACGTGTTGGAGTGACAGAGTCCTGAACACACGCACCAAGTTAAGCCCAGTTCAGATTTGCGACGCAACTGCTTGCAACTCGCAGCTCCTTGCGACTCCTTGCGAGGAGACGGGCTAAGACATTCAAAAAACTGGGCAGTTCACACTGCTGCACCGGGCGGCGATGTCAGGCGGTTTCCCTAGCAACTTTGAATGGTCTGGCACAGCTGAGAGCCGCAACAGCATCAGCATCATGCTAAAAAGTATCCTAACTTAGGTTTGAGATTAGGTTTGTATCTAGTCTCCGTGCGCAACCCCGCCTTCTCCAGTGATCCAAGAAAGCTTGCACTGTGACGAACAGGGACATTTTACCCCCTCGGTTTTATGCAGGAAACTTGAGATAAGACGGTGTAATAGTCGGGCATGCCAAGCCGAGACTGAACCGGCTTGACAGTTTAAAAATGCCTAATGACAGCAAGTTAGAAAGCCGATAATATGGAGCCGCAGTTGCCGTAGGCCTACCTCAGCGGCAGAAACAGGGTGCCTACGCCAATCTTTGTAGAGAGCCTTCTACGGGCAAAAACTGTTTATTTTTATTGATCCCCTTCAAGAATTTGTGTGTAAAGGGGTGGGTCTAGGCCAGGGGTACTCAAGTAGAAATGATGAGGGGCCACACATTTTATTTTCAGTGACTCAAGGGGCCGGTCGGTATACGTGTGACTGAGGCCGATATATGCTCTGTTTTAGACGTAACGCGTAAGCACGTAAGATGCATAACCCCCCCTTGCGCGGTAAAATATCCCCCCTTACGTGCTTAAGTGCGTCGGCCAAAATTCCTGACTATGCGACTAAAACACTACGGCCCTACGCAGCTCGCAAAGACTGTTATTGGCCAGCTAACCACATCCTTTCAGGAGTCTCACATTTCCGGTTTTACAGCATAATAGCGCCATTTTTAAAAGGCCGTGACAAAAGCAAATGAAGAATTTTGAAGAAGGAGAAGAAGAAAACACAAGAACGAATTATGATAATTATAAATATAAACAAGCCAGCGATTTCCACTTCCACGCCCACAGATTTGTTCGTTGCTCCCCCTACTGTTCTGGCGGAGAATCCCCTTGCAACACGCGCAATCCTTAAGGAACCTTAAAGGAACCGTAAATCAAAACTTGTCTAAAACAAGTCCCTTGTGTAAATTACGTGCTTACGTCTCTGCGTCTAAAACGACCCTAAATCGGCCTTGACTGCTGAGATGTACTGTCTGCCTCGAGTTTGGGAGGGCTGGAGCGGTCTGTGGGCTGGAGTGCTATCTGTTTATCGTTGCAACCCCCAGCCTCGTATTGAGATTGCGGCGTGCGGTTTCAAAATAAGAGCGCCCAGCACGATTTTTTATTTTTTTTTTATTTTTTTAATAATTAAAACAACTTTTCAAAACAGCTCGAGGGCCATTAATAGACACCCCGCGGGCCACAAAAGGCCCGCGGGCCGCTACTTGAGTATGGCTGGTCTAGGCTATATTCTCGCCTTTCTCCTTTGTAAAGCCCACTGTAGGCCTATTGCTTTTTGGCCGATACTGCGCCCATTCCTTGATTTGTTCTCCCGCGGCACTCCAAACAAATAATTTCGTTCCAATGTTCGTCCAATCTACTCCAATAGTGGTCCGGCATTGAGTTTAAATCCAACTCTAACGAATAAATGGTCCAGTTTTAAGTTTCATAGAATATTTATACATTCCCAGGGCATGTTAAATAAGTGCATGCCCCGCCAGTCGTAACACACTTGTAAAATGCAGTCGTCGATTGATGGAATGGGTTATTTCATAGGCTACATCATCACAAACGAAAACTGAGAACTAATCAAATAAATAACAGATTAACACATTTGAACTAAATATTTATGATCCCGCAATGTTGACCTGAAGTTGGCGCCACTGATTGGTAGACTGTCGGAAGGGTGGTAGGCCTACTAAAAGGT
>NC_079419.1:10957323-11069823 GCF_026213295.1 Gadus chalcogrammus | reverse complement strand
TGGTCATGTCGGCCATCCCTTGTCCTCTGCACCGCTGCTGGCTCACAGTACGCTGCCCTCGATATGTTTCTCTCTCTCTCTTTATTTCTCTGTCACTCTCTCTCTACCTCTCTGCTCCCTCTCCGTCCTTCTTACTTTCTGCTCTCCTCTCCCTCTCCCTCTCTCTCACTCTCTGCCTCCCTGCCTCTCTCTCTCTCTCTCTCTCTCTCTCTCTCTCTCTCTCTCTCTCTCTCTCTCTCTCTCTCTCTCTCTCTCTCTCTCTCTTTGACTCCCTCTATGCCCCTGTGCGTGTGTGCGTTCGTGTGTGTGTGTTTGTGCGTGTGTGTGTGTGTGTGTGTGTGTGTGTGTGTGTGTGTGTGTGTGTGTGTGTGTGTGTGTGTGTGTGTGTGTGTGTGTGTGTGTGTGTGTGTGTGTGTCCCTCTCTCTGTCTCTGTGTTTGTACAACACAGTCTCTCTGCCCCCCCTCCCCCCTGCGGGCATGCTTCTCTGTTGATCTCTCAGCCGGTTTACCCACACCCTGCTGCTTCATCTGCTGATATACACACACAATATTATACTTTACTTAACTATACTAAATTACACTATACTATAATATACTAAACTTACTATTCCATATTATACTATACTATACTATACTATTCTATACTATACCTGCTATATAGACCAACTCTTCTGCTATAGACCAACTCTTCTTATATAGACCAACTCTTCTTATATATACACAAACCCTTCTGATATGTAGACCAACTCTTCCGCTATACAGACCAACTCTTCTGCTATAGACCAACTCTTCTGATATAGACCAACTCTTCTGCTATAGACCAACTCTACTGATATAGACCAACTCTACTAATATAGACCAACTCTTCTGCTATAGACCAACTCTACTGATATAGACCAACTCTACTGATATAGACCAACTCTACTAATATAGACCAACTCTACTGATATAGACCAACTCTACTGATATAGACCAGCCCTTCTGATATAGACCAACTCTTCTGCTATAGACCAACTCTTTTGATATAGACCAACTCTTCTGCTATAGACCTCTGTGTCGGTTTGACTCCCTGTCTGTCTATCTTTCTCTGTGTGTGTGTGTGTGTGTGTGTGTGTGTGTGTGTGTGTGTGTGTGTGTGTGTGTGTGTGTGTGTGTGTGTGTGCGCATTCAATAAGAACAACAGCTGAACTCCATGCCTGTGTGTTCAGAGTGGGAGACCCTTCTCTCCTCCTGTGTCTCCATGTGGGCGGAGCCTGCCTCAGGCCTGCTGGAGATGGCACTTATTAATTAGCCTACATTCTTAAACAGGAAACGACCTGGTTCAGACAGACCCAGTACTGTCAAATCCTCTACAGACCCAGCACCTCAGTACCTTCAACCCCTCTCTACAGACCCAGCACCTCAGTACCTTCAACCGCTCTCTACAGACCCAGCACCTCAGTACCTTCAACCCCTCTCTACAGACCCAGCACCTCAGTACCTTCAACCGCTCTCTACAGACCCCAGCACCTCAGTACCTTCAACCCCTCTCTACAGACCCAGCACCTCAGTACCTTCAACCCCTCTCTACAGACCCAGCACCTCAGTACCTTCAACCCCTCTCTACAGACCCAGCACCTCAGTACTGTCAAACCCTCTACAGACTCACACCTTGCTGTCAAACCCTCTTCAGACCAGCACTTCAGTACTGTCAAACCCTCTATTGCCCAGCAGCTCAGTACTTTCTAACCCTCTCTGACAGACTAGCACCTAAGTACTGTCAAACCCTCTGACAGACCAGCACCTCAATACTGTCAAACCCTGTGACAGACCTCTCCTCAGTACTGTCAAACCCTCTGACAGACCTCACCTCAGTACTGTCAAACCCTCTGACAGACCACACCTCAGTACTGTCAAACCCTCTGACAGACCTCACCTCAGTACTGTCAAACCCTCTGACAGACCTCTCCTCAGTACTGTCAAACCCTCTGACAGACCTCACCTCAGTACTGTCAAACCCTCTGACAGACCTCACCTCAGTACTGTCAAACCCTCTGACAGACCTCTCCTCAGTACTGTCAAACCCTCTGACAGACCCCACCTCAGTACTGTCAAACCCTCTGACAGACCAGTAGCTCAGTACGGTCAAACCCTTTCTAAAGACTCAGCACTCAGCGGTCTTCTTTTGTGTGAACAAACCTTTATGGTCATTCAAGACACAATAGAGTAGCAGGTCTTACAGTGTGCCACTTATTGAGCCTACTGTCAACTATATTATTATTCTTTATCGTTAAATATATTAAAATTCTCTATAGTAAACTATATTATAGTTCTATAAAGTAAACTTTATTATAGTTCTCTATAGTAAACAATATTATAGTTCTATGAGTCAACTTTATTATAGTTCTCTATAGTCAACTATACTATAGTTCTCTATAGTCAACTTTATTATAGTTCTCTATAGTCAACTATAGTCAACTATATTATAGTCATGTTGTATTGCTGGGGAATAGAAGCGTTGTGATTGGCTGCCATCTAGTGGCGCCTTTATGCAATAACAGGTTTTCTCAGACGCTGTATCATTATTTAAACATCAACATTATTAACATCCAGCACACATCACATCCAGTTTCTGTTCTTAGCTCAGTTCTTGTTGAGAGGCCAACAGAACGTGATATTAACTTAATGAATAAAGTGTTCCTCTGGATCTTCACATGGATCTCAATGTTCTGCAGAGAGTGTAAAGGCACCCACTCACAGAGGATAACCAACGGTCCTAACCTAGACATATAAAACATAGCAGAGCCCCCCTGGAGAGCAGAGCAAAGGTTGAGGTGTGAAGCAACGCCCTGAGGTAGAGCAGAGCAGAGGTTGAGGGTGTGAGGCCGGTAGCCTGCGTGGCGGGGGGCGGGGCATGCTGACGTCACTGTGACGTAGCGCCGAGGACGGGTCTGTTTATTGTTCCTCCGACCTGAGAGAAAACAGCTAGCCGCCGCCGCCGCTCCACCGAGACACGACAGGTATCCCCCGGTATTCCCCGGTATCTCCAAACGGTCCAGGGCGCTCTGACACGGCAAGCAGCAAGACACTTCTCCCGGGGCCATGGCGTACGCGTATCTCTTCAAATACATCATCATCGGAGACACGGGTAAGACGTGGCTAGTGAGCCAGGGGCTAACGGACAGGCTATCGTGATGCTACCAGGCAGGCTAGCGTGAGGCTAACAGTTCAGCCCGAAGCTAACAGGCAGACTAGCCCGATGGTGACAGTTCAGCCCGATGCTAACAGACAGGCTAGCCCGATGCTGTCAGATTAGCCCTATGCTAATAGGTCGGCTAGTCCAGTGCTAACGGGCTAGCCGTGTCTCATTTCCGCAGTGTTGGACGGTCCAATGACGTGGTACAGGCGGAGCGGCCAGAGGTGCTGCTGACAGCTGGTTCTTTTCGCTCCCAGTAGCGCATCCCGACGGACAGAACCCCCCCCCCCCCCCTACGGCCACCAACAGCAGCTCACCTTCCCCTTATCGATACCGATCAACTCTATCGATCCGCGCTGCGAATCGACGTGGAGAAATCTGAGCGGGGCCTTTTATCGGCTAGCGCCAGGGTGGGGGTGCTAGCGGAGTGCTAACAGGGGCAGGGTGTGTGTGTAGGTGATGTGTTAACATGGTGTGTGTGTGTGTGTTTGGGGGGGGGGGGTGCGTTAACATGGTGTGTGTATTTGTAGGTGTATTTGTAGGTGATGTGTTAACATGGTGTGTGCGTGTGTGAGGCTGGATCATCTGTCAGCACGGCTGTGGTCACCTCTTCCTGCTGCGTTGGACCCCTCAGGGCCCCACGGCCCCTCACTGCCTCCTGTCTTCCTGTCCCTCACTGCCTCCTGTCCTCCTGTCCCTCACTGCGTCCTTGTCTTTTTAGTGGTAATGTGGTCAGATGTCTGATTCCTCCTCCTCCTCCACGCTGTACTCCCACACTTTTCCTCCGGTCAGAGGCTGAGCGGAGGAAGACCCTCTCTCTGCGTTCTGTGAGGTGCTTTAGAAGGCCTCGCTGGCCGTGAGGCTCCAGGACAGAGTGCTGGTGGCTTTAGGAGACGGTTAAAACCCTCAAGAAGCAGCCGTACTACCAGAGACGGCCTGCTGCTGTCATAGTGCTCCTCATATATTGTGGAGCACCCAGTATGGACAAATACCTCTGAGTCTGGTTCAGACTTCAGTTTGCCTGTGACCATGAAAATGGTATTGCTATAAAGCTAGTGGGACTATCAAGATAGTGTTGTTATGAGTGTTAGCAATATTGATGTGATGTATGCATATATATATATATAAATATATATTGTGTGTATATTTACTAATAGTATTGCTGTAAAAATATATTGTAATGACAATAGTATTATTGTTCCAAATGTAATATGGTGTTGAGGAGTGGGAGATGACTATAGTAATCCTGTGATGTTGTTATGGAGGTATAATTGTACATTGTTTTGTGATGAAGACAGCATAGTATCTTTATTAATGTAGTATTGTTATGACGATAGATGTGATGACTAGCATTGTTGTGAGAATAGCATTGCTAAGGCATTAAGCTAGCGCTGTTGTTTATGTTTCTGGGCCTGCTGTGATGTCGTCACACCTCTTCCTAGAAACTCCCCACAGCGTCACTAAAGGACTTTAGTGTCAAGTCCTTCGAGAAAGACTCCTCCCCCGGCCTGAGAGTGCTTAGGAATCCTTTACCCTACAGAACTTGGTGTATTGATGTCCGTTTCGCAACACAGGATGATGACATGTTCCTGATGTGCCGAGATTAAAAACTACTGAACACATAGTTTAGGCTCAGCACATGCATGGTTTAGGCTCTCTGGTCCCTTTCTGGTTCAGATGGAGAGAGTTGGACACACACACACACATTTTCAAGGTAGAAAAGACACTGAGGTTGTAAATGACTCCATGCTGTATCAATAAGTCAAAGTATTCATTAGATAGGAATGAACCAGATCTCTCTTCTCTAGGATTTCTTCTCGTACAACTTGTAAATCCAGCTGTTAAGCTAACTTTGTGCCAAGCTAATGCTGTGTTACCTCTGGTTAAAATACATGCTAAACTAACGTTAGCATGACGTAGTCTCACCAGAGGGCTGTTGAGTCCTGGGGCCGCGGCCGCTGCGCTCAAACCAACGCTCACATGCTGCCCCTCTAATTGGCCATTGGGTGAACAGGTAATACCAGCGGCCAATAGCGTGTGCTCCCCAGGGAGGCCAGAGTCCCCTGCTCCTACGAGCACAGGGCACAGGGAGCAGAGCTGGAGCCTCTGATACATGGGATACCTGTTATTAGAGCGAGGCTTATAACAGAGAGAGAGAGAGACGGTAGAGAGGTTATAACACAGAGAGAGAGGTTATTATGCAGAGAGAGAGACGTTTGAGAGAGGTTATAACACACAGAGAGAGAGACAGTAGAGTGAGGTTATTACACACAGAGAGACGGTAGAGTGAGGTTATAACACACAGAGAGACGGTAGAGTGAGGTTATAACACACAGAGAGAGACCGTAGAGTGAGGTTATAACACACAGAGAGACCGTAGAGTGAGGTTATAACACACAGAGAGAGATAGTAGAGTGAGGTTATAACACACAGAGACGGTAGAGTGAGGTTATAACACACAGACAGAGACAGTAGAGTGAGGTTATAACACACAGAGAGACGGTAGAGTGAGGTTATAACACAAACACAGAGAGAGTCCGTAGAGTGAGGTTATAACACACAGAGAGAGACAGTAGAGTGAGGTTATAACACACAGAGAGAGACCGTAGAGTGAGGTTATATCACACGGAGAGAGACGGTAGAGTGAGGTTATAACACACAGAGAGAGACCGTAGAGTAGGGCTTTGACTTTTGCCCAAAAATCATATTCGAAGTTTGTTTGCTTATTAATATTAATATTCAAATATTTATTAATAATATTTTGACCATTAAATGCCTTCAGTAAGACCTGGGCTGAATCCGAATACTTGGTACATACTCTTTCTGTTCAGTGTCTACTACTTGACGTACTACACTTGACAGTGTAGTACGGTCTACAGCTATGCGTAGAACGCCTCTGAAACTCCACCGGATGTTTAGAGATGACGTATCTCCCCTCAGATGCCGGCAAAATTACCTTAATAACTACCTGTTTTCCATCTTGTCATCGTTGCCATTAAATTAAAAATGTCTCTTTTTACTTAATTACTTACTCTACTTTTTTAATGTCTCTTTTTTTCGCCGCTTTCTACGACGTCTTTCTAAGCCGCTGTTGGTAGTGTCGGGTCAGCCATCTCTTCTTCGTTCGTTACCAGACTTCGGTTGCATTGTGGGATAGCGTAGTGACCTACCGTTGTATACTGTGGCGGTAGTACGCATTCTTTAGCGTTTTCCGTACTACACAATGCGTACTGAGCATTCGGACGCGCTATATTTGTGGCGTACTACAAAATGCATACTATAAGTATGAGTATTCGGATTCAGCCCTGGATTGGGTTTTGCGAGGCTTGTTTACCGGCCTTGCTATGGTTACCGGTCTTGCGTGTTCCAACGGTTTGTTAGGTTTCTAATAAATCGCTGTCTAATCAATACTAATTATGAATAGACTGCGTCAGGTTCTCCGACGTCTCTCCCTCTTGGCCTGTCCATAACAGGTTCGAATATTAAGGGCTGCCTAATATTCGTTCGAATTTTGATTTATTTTTTGATATTTGAATTATATTTGAATTACGTAGTTCGGAGTCAAAGCCTTACCGTAGAGTGAGGTTATAACACACAGAGAGAGACGGTAGAGTGAGGTTATAACACAGAGAGACGGTAGAGTGAGGTTATAACACACAGAGACGGTAGAGTGAGGTTATAACACACAGAGACCGTAGAGTGAGGTTACAACACACAGAGAGACCGTAGAGTGAGGTTATAACACACAGAGAGACGGTAGAGTGAGGTTATAACACACAGACGGTAGAGTGAGGTTATAACACACAGAGACGGTAGAGTGAGGTTATAACGCACAGAGAGAGACGGTAGAGTGAGGTTATAACACAGAGAGACGGTAGAGTGAGGTTATAACACACAGAGAGAGACGGTAGAGTGAGGTTATAACACACAGAGAGAGACCGTAGAGTGAGGTTATAACACACAGAGAGACGGTAGAGTGAGGTTATAACTTATAACACACAGAGAGAGACCGTAGAGTGAGGTTATAACACACAGAGAGACGGTAAAGTGAGGTTATAACACTCAGAGATACGGTAGAGCGAGGTTTATAACGCAGAGAGAGAGAAGGTGGAGTGAGGTTTATAACGGAGACAGAGTGTAGAGCTAGACTTATTACAACGCAACACACAGCCTAGCAACGGGATACACTGCCTAGCAACGCAACACACAGCCTAGCAACGCAACACGCGTCTTAATAAAGCCTCCAGCAGCCTCACACATCTGTGGGAAGTGTGTGTGTGTGTGTTTATAATGTGTGTATGTTTGTGTTTTCAGGTGTGGGGAAGTCGTGTCTACTACTACAGTTCACAGACAAGAGGTTCCAGCCAGTTCATGACCTCACCATAGGTAACACCCCCGCACGCACACGCGCGTAAACACACACACTTTTTGTGTGTGTACATATTGTGTCTAGGTGTGTAAGTATGACTATATCTGTGTGTGTGTTCTAACCTATGTGTACTAGGTGTGGAGTTTGGTGCCAGGATGATCACAATAGACGGAAAACAGATTAAACTGCAAATCTGGGATACGGTAATACAGACATGCACACAAAGACACACGCACACACACACACACTCCCCGGTAACCTAGTGATTGTTGGTGCTTGGCACTTGATTCTATGACTGTCCCTACTGTACCGTCAGCGATATATTGTTGTTTCTCTTTCTTCTGACACATGTTCTTATTGTAAATGGCTTTGGATAAAAGCGTGTGCTAAACGCCCTGAATGTAAATGTAGACCACAAATTCACACAGTCTGCAGTCAAAATACTTAAACCATGTTGTCTGTACTGATCCAGAACCACATGTAGTTTGGAGAGGTCTCTGGTTGAATCCCAACCTGGTAGAATTCACCCTTCATGGTTTTGGGTGCAGTGCAGTGCTGGCCACCAGATGGAGGCAGCACTCCATGCTCCACTGGAGAGGGAAACCGAGAACCCTAGGATCCTGTAGCTAGCTGCTAGTTATTATATACTATACTAGTCTTCCTATAGCCTCTAACTTTAATATACCAGTCTTCCTATAGCCTCTAAATATACTATACTAGTCTTCCTATAGCTTCGAACTATGAAATACTTTACTAGTCTTCCTGTAGCCTCTTACTATTATATACTATACTTGTCTTCCTGTAGCCTGTTACTATTATCTATTATACTAGTTTTCCTAAAGCCTCTAATTATAATATACTAGTCTACCTATAGCCACTAACTATTATCTACTATATTAGTCTTCCTCTAGCCTCTAACTATAATATACTATATTAGTCTTCCTATAGCCTCTTATTTTTTATATACTATACTAGTCTTCCTTTAGCCTCTAACTATTATACACTATACTAGTCTTCTCCTATCAGCCTCTAACTATAATGGAAGTGATACTTCTAATCATGCCAACAGTGCAACAGTGCTAACTGTGCTAACGGTGCAAACGTTTCCAATGGTGCTAGCAGTGCTAACGTTGGTAGCGGTGCTTATGGTGTGGTCCAGATGCCTCGGACACCAGCCTTCTGCAAGTGGGGAAACCTCAGCTTTTCTTGCGGTATTTCACGGAGGCATACTGAGATCAGTGATGACGCTCTCAATAAAAATGGCTGCGCCCGTAAAGAGATTTGTTTTCTTTGTATTTGTTCCACGTTGGTCATTTTAATGGCGATTTTTAAATGCTCTTACACACTTGAATACATTGCTACTTTATTTATAAGTTTATAGTTTATATTTATAAGTGCTCCGAGACCGGAAATGACGTCAGAAGTGCAACTCGGAAGGCTGGTTTCCGAGGCATCTGGATCACACCATTACTGTGCTTATTGTGCTAGCAATGCTAACGGTGCCCTTGTGTCTGCAGGCTGGCCAGGAGTCGTTCCGCTCCATCACCCGGTCTTACTACAGAGGAGCTGCAGGCGCGCTGCTGGTCTATGACATCACACGGTGAGCAGCCAATCACACTGCAGGATGTGGACCTGTGGATTCATTGTTTTGACACCAATCCAGATGTTGTGCTGTAGACACTGGGTGCTTAGGGCCACATTGGTGTAGTACCTCTGGTTGACCCCTAGAGGGCTGTGAGACAACAGCTCTGCTGTTTAACCTTCATCTGAACCAGGACTCTGAGATTTAGGGTCCACTCAATGAAGTCTGTGTGTGAGTGGTGCTTACATATGTATGTTGTGTGTTATATATAAAATGTGTGTGTGGTCGTTATGTATATTCTATATTGTACATTCTATATGGCATGTTCTATGTTGTGTGCTCCAGGCGGGACACTTTCAACCACCTGACCACCTGGCTGGAGGACGCCCGCCAGCACTCCAACTCAAACATGGTCATCATGCTCATCGGCAACAAGAGGTCAGAGGTCACTGCAGCCTCACACCTGGGCAGCATCTGGGTCAGAAATGCCTTGCTCTAAGGTGTGTGTGTGTGTGTGTGTGTGTGTGTGTGGTGTGTGTGTGTGTGTGTGTGTGTGTGTGTGTGTGTGTGTGTGTGTGTGTGTGTGTGTGTGTGTGTGTGTGTGTGTGTGTGTGTGTGTGTGTGTGTGTGTGTAGTGACCTGGAGTCCAGGAGAGAAGTGAAGAAGGAGGAGGGTGAGGCCTTTGCCAGAGAACACGGCCTTATCTTCATGGAGACCTCCGCCAAGACAGCCTCTAATGTAGAGGAGGTAACACACACACCTCCATCATACTGCCTCTAATGTAGAGGAGGTAACACACACACCTCCATCATACTGCCTCTAATGTAGAGGAGGTAACACACACACCTCCATCATACTGCCTCTAATGTAGAGGGGTAATGCTGTCTCTCTCTCAGGCCTTCATCAACACAGCCAAGGAGATCTATGAGAAGATCCAGGAGGGAGTGTTTGACATCAACAATGAGGTGAGACTCTCTCCTACTCTCCTGGTTTACTCTCCTCTGTCGGTCTCAGTCTGTGTGCTATCCTCTCGCTCATGTTCCTCCTGTGTCACCGATCCAGTCAGATGTCCAGTGTGGTACTGGTGTAGGACAGCAGAGTCCTGTAGTACATGCTACTAGCTTAGCATCATGTACCATGTGAGCGGTTAGGTGGTCCTGCTCTGCTGTTCCAGGCCTGGTGGTCCGCCCCGGACCCCCTAAAGGGACGGAGGGCGTGGTGGTGCGCCCCAGACCCCCTAAAGGGACGGAGGGCGTGGTGGTGCGGACACCTCTCCGTCTAGTTAATACGACCCTCGTTGTCGTGGAGACGGACTCACCTCGCCTTCTGACCCCTTTACATCAAGTTGATTGTTGGTTTTTATGTATATATATATATATATATCTCTTCCGTAGAGGTAAACTACCATTAGGCTTATGTTCACTGCATGACGTGAATATCGGTTAATTTTGATAACATCAAGGTGTGCAGTTGTTTCGCAACAGTTTAGCTTTTATGCCTATTTTCTGTGAAAAGGTGATAGCCTATCTTAGTTAATTCACCAGGGAAACAGCAGCTGGTTGCACCAGCTGAGTGTAAATTCCATTTTAGCTTAGTTCCACCGTAAATTGGCCTTACAGCGGAGTTTAGAAGCTACTAATTGTTACACTGTTGCACCACACCACAAACGTCCAACGTTGGCTTAAGTTGTATACACAAAACGTTTAACGCTTGCAAAGACCTCTTGGTTTATTGTAGAAATTCCATTAATTCACTCAAATAAATTTGCTAGACAACACAATTCAGGCTCCATAGAAAATTGTAAACAATATGTATTACATAGCCTACAAAAACAGCCACAACGCAACACATGCATAACGGTGAGCCACTCTTTATTGTAAGACTTCAAGTTGTTTTAGTTACATGTTTAACGTTGGACATTCATGTAAACTATGGCCAAGCAGTGACACGGGCTAGTATTGAAGTTTAAAAGTCTAAATGAGCCATTTCTTCCACTTATAATGCTGGACGATTTTCCCCACTCACATGGGCTGCCGGTGCAAGACAAATGCATACACTTCCTGTTTACGTTGTGTGGTGCACTTGATTGGCTTGAAACTATGCAAACATCATTAAATGCGACAACAGTCTAGTAAGGGATGGTTTACACCTTACTAATAAAGTTATGTCTAAAGTTATGGTGGTGCAACTGAAATTGAGAACGCTGTTAGTTTGAAACTACGGCAAACGTTAGGTAAGGCAGACTTTACACTCCAACTTACGAACAACCTTATGTTCTGCTGGTGCAACCGCCTGCAGGTCTATAACCCCGCCTGCCATCGTAGTCCCCTCAGCCCCCGATGCCACCAGTTTACATCAGTCTTTTAACCAGCGGGATTATGGCAGGAATATGCTGCACATTCACATCACTGCCCACGGAAATGTAGATTCATTTATATCCTGGGCTAGCGCTAGGGTCTCTCTTAGGCTAGCGCCAGTATCTCCCTCATGCTAACACTAGCGTCTCTCTCAGGCTAACGCTAGTGTCTGTTTGTCTCTGTCTCTCAGGCTTACGCTAGTGTCTGTCTGTCTCTGTCTCTCAGGCTAACGCTAGTGTCTGTCTGTCTCTGTCTCCACAGGCTAACGCTAGTGTCTGTCTGTTTCTGTCTCTCAGGCTAATGCTAGTGTCTCTCTAAGACTAACGCGAGTGTCTCTCAGGCTAACGCTAGTGTCTCTCTAAGACTAACGCTGGTGTCTCTCTCTCCGCAGGCTAACGGTATAAAGATCGGACCCCAGCACCCCACCACCAGCTCCACGTTGGCAGGAAGCCAGGGGGGACAGCAGCCGGGGGGGGGCTGCTGCTGAGGACCCTCCACCTCCTCCCTCCCTCCCTCCCTCCCTCCCTCTTCCTCCTGTCCAACCTGCCGTACTCATTAGTTAACCCCTCCCCCTCTCTCACTCTCTCTGTTGCTCCCAGATCACCTGGCACCCTCTACCACTCTGTCAACCCTTACGTTTGAGCTCCCTCCCCTCCTCACTGTCTCTCCTCTCTGCTCCGCTTTTGGCTCCTGTGGCAAAGTCAGCTTCACCTCCTCCTCGAAGACAAAAGGAGCAGCGGGAGGGAGGGAGGGAGGGAGGGAGGAGGAGCAGGGGGGGAGGAGCAGCAGGGAGGGAGGAGGGCTTCAGGATATTTCTGGTTGTTTTTGTTGAAATTAAATGAATTTTACTCGTCGCTCCATGTGTCGCTTTTCTTTACGCTTAAACCAGGAGCCCAGCTCTCTGTTTACACTGCACAGGAGGCTAGGCTAGGATACTCTAGGCTAGCACCAAGCTCTCTGTTTACAGTGCACAGGAGGCTAGGCTAGGATACTCTAGGCTAGCACCCAGCTCTCTGTTTACAGTGCACAGGAGGCTAGGCTAGGATACTCTAGGCTAGCACCCAGCTCTCTGTTTACAGTGCACAGGAGGCTAGGCTAGGATACTCTAGGCTAGCACCCAGCTCTCTGTTTACAGTGCACAGGAGGCTAGGCTAGGATACTCTAGGCTAGCACCCAGCTCTCTGTTTACAGTGCAAAGGATGCCACGCTCAGCTATGCTTGGCTAGCATCCAGAGCTGTGGGTACCCTGTTAACGAGTGAGGCTAAGCTAATGGTGCTCCTGGTCCGGCCCGGGGAGGGCGGGGGGGCGGGGAGCTGACTTTGTCCAGACCAACTTCCTGTTGTTTAATCTCGTCCACACTTGGCTTCCTGTCCTCTTTATGAAACACTCACGCGTGTGTACGTGTCTGTGAGTGTACATGCATTTGTGTATGTGCGTGTGTACATGCATTGTGTGTGTGTGTGGCAACAGGCCTGGACTGCTTTTCCAGTGCTGTAGGTTCCATTGTTCGCTGTGTGGGACGAGGAGTCGTTTGTCTGCTCAAACCGACACCATCGCCTTGTTTTCACTAACAAAAGCTCTCTGTGGTTGTCATGGGGATGAGGTGTATTTAACAAACACTACAGGCCGGATGTGGTATTTCTGATGTCCTTATTAGTTATTGCCCTGGGGAGGAAATGAAGACCAAACTGTTTAGTGAAAAACTAAAAATGGCCGACATGGAAACCGGAAGTGTTCCGTAATGTTGGGGTTCTCTGATTAAGATGAAGATGAAGGTTATAGAAAAAAGAATTAAGAAACGTTCTTAAAAGCTGTGTATTTAACTGGCTGTTCTGTGTATATTTGGATCTATCGCTTACGCTGTGCCTTGGGGCGGGGCTTCGTGGCATTCCGTAGCAACGGTAACGAGGAAGTGGGGTGCGTTCCTGCCGTCACTCAAACGCGGCTTTAGTGTTAACCGTTCATTTGAGGTCAAACACCCGACACAGGCTCCAAGACTCGTTTATACAATACTTAAATCACATTGGTGAACGTGTGTGGAAGTACCGTGTGGCAAGTCAACACGCGGTACTGCCCGCGGCTCAGCGCCCCCTGTGGAGAGGGAATGCTGCGACGCCGGCAGGGGGCGCACTGTGTTGACTCGCAGTACTGCCGGTAGCGCAGCGCCCCCTGTGGCGACACGCCGTCCTGCCTGCGGACAGGAGCCCCCCGGCCCCCCACGGGCCCTTTGTTCTGAGGGTCGCCACGAGGCCTCGCGCCGCATCAGCGTCCAGTAATTGGCCGTGACTTTAGTAGCACCATACAAACCGCTGCTGCATTGTTTCTTTTTGCTTATGTAATGAATATAATTTTATTGTTGACATTTATTTACTACTTTAGTACCTCTGTTTCGTTTCATTCGCCTTACTCTTTCTCTTCCTCCTCTGTCTTGCTCTTGGACTGTCGTAATATAACTTTCTATGCTCACTATCTATTTTTAATGCCAAATTATCGTGTTTACCTGTGTTTGGTCCAAAAAAATAATAAAAATAAAAATGATAGATTTGAAGATGAAATTAATTAACCGGAATTTAATGGTGGACGTAGAAGAACGTTTTCCTTCTGAGTTCTGGACCGCCCTAACGTTGACCAATCAGGGCGTCCGGTTCAGCCAGCCCTGATGGAATGAATATCATTATAAAGACATAATATATTAGCTCTACTCCTTTTATCTCATCCCAAAGGTGTGTTCCTCTAGGATCTAAACCATAAAAAGTTATTCCGCTGCCAATTTGGCGTGTGTGTGTTTGTGCGTGTGCGTGTGTGGGCAGACCTGTAATCAAAATGAAGAAACGGCGCAGGTATGCTGTTCATGGTGTGTACGTTATAAATCATAACATTTAATGATAGGCTATGTCCTCCTGGTTTAAATAACGCCCTGTGTGTTTTTATGGAACACTTCAGGCAAAAAAAAGTAAAGTAAAGTACATTCAACAGACGCTCACATCTGCGTTTGTTTTAATCTTCGCCCAGAAATCAGCAGACCAACCCCCGCCATGCCCGTTGTAGTTTATGAAGTCTGCCGTTGTAGTTCACTGATGTTCACCTCACGTATTTCCTGTGTGAGACTTGTTATTAATTTGAGATTGTTAGAGGCAGGTTTAGTTCTCTTTGACCTTGAACCGGTATGTGGTAGCAATGAGAGCTAACAGATAGCCTAGCATGCCCCACTGCCGGTCAGCTTCTGATCAACTGGTATATTTACCAGACTAAGGGACGGCGATGGGAGCAGTCCACTCATTACACGTACCTGCTGATTTAGAGATTGTATTTAATTTTTTTATATATATATATATATATATATATATATATATATATATATAAAACGTTCATTAAAAACGATTCATTAACTTACATACTCTTTATTTACATACATTGGAACACGATATTACATTATAGTGTGTACATATATATACTGATGCCTCTGGACATATCATCAGTGATGTGCCTTTATAGTATACTATATTATAACAGTACATTACTAAATAACTTTCAACACATTTATTTAACTGATGCTTCAATCAAAGCTTCAATAAGTGCATTCAACCCTAAAGATAAAACCTGTAAGTCTAAGAAGACGATAGGTTGAGCTTGATAGATCTATGAATCTGTCTATAGCTCTATAGACATATAGATCCATAGATCCATGGATCTATAGATCTATGAAGGTCTATGGATCTATATATCTACACATCTATCGATGTATATTATAGATAAATGCTTTTTAATATTTATCACGTGTAGATAATTTCTTACATGTGGACATGCTTTATAATGTGGAGATCTTTTATAACATGTGGACATTCTTTATAAGATGTGGACATGCTTTTAAAACATGTGTAACATCACTTCTGTAATGCAAGGGAACCACTGTTAAAAATGTCATTTTTGATGGAATGACCTGAAGTATTAAGTAATAAACTTGGGGGAATAATAGTCATAATAATTAATATTCATATCATTATAATTATAATATAATAATAACAACAATAATAATAAATCAACGGGAACTCTGAGATGGAAGGACCATGAGGACCATGAAGACCAGGACCATGAGGACCATGAAGACCAGGACCATGAGGACCATGAGGACCATGAGGACCAGGACCATGAAGACCATGAGGACCATGAGGACCATGAAGACCATGAGGACCAGGAACATGAGGACCAGGACCAGGAGGACCAGGACCATGAGGACCAGGACCATGAGGACCAGGACCATGAGGACCAGGACCAGGAGGAACATGAGGTCCATGACCATGAGGACCATGAGGACCAGGACCATGAGGACTATGAGGACCATGAAGACCATGAGGACCAGGACCATGAGGACCATGAGGATCATGAAGACCATGAGGACCAGGATCATGAGGATCATGAGGATCATCAGAACCATGAGAACCAGGAGGAGCAGGACCATGAGGACCAGGACCATGAGGACCAGGACCATGAGGACCAGGAAGACCATGAGGACCATGAGGACCAGGATCATGAGGATCATCAGGACCATGACGACCAGGAGGACCAGGACCATGAGGTGCAGGACCATGAGGACCAGGACCATGAGGACCATGAAGACCAAGACCATGAGGACCATGAAGACCATGAGGACCATGAAGACCATGAAGACCATGAGGACCATGAAGACCATGAGGAACATGAGGACCATGAAGACCATGAGGACCATGAAGACCAGGAAGACCATGAGGACCATGAAGACCAGGACCAGGAGGACCATGAGATCCGGGACCATGATACTGGTGGATCACATTGACTGTTAGAGAGGGAAAGAGGGGGGAGAGAGAGAGAGGTGGGAGAGAGAGAGAGAGGACGATAGAGAAGGGGGAGAGAGAGAGAGAGAGGGGAGTGAGAGATAGTGAGAGGAGTGGAGAGAGAGGCTGAGTGTGAGAGAGAGAGAGAGGGATTGAGAGAGGGGGGAGAGAGAGAGGCTGAGAGAGAGAGAGAGAGAGGCTGAGAGAGAGGGAGGCTGAGAGAGAGAGGCTGAGAGAGAGAGAGAGAGAGAGAGAGAGAGAGAGAGAGAGAGAGAGAGAGAGAGAGAGAGAGAGAGAGAGAGAATATGGGAGATGAAGATGGGAGTAAGTGTGCTCTATGTCTTTAAATGCTGTCCCGCGGGCCACGTTGTTATGATAAGCAAATGAGCGGCCGCGTGGGGACATCCGGGTTCCTGGCGTGCACGCCGTCCTGTGCACGGTGCCTCCGCGCGGAGGGGGAAGGGAGCCGTCCATCACCAATCTCGTCTTTTCCTAATGAAGAAGTCTGTCATACTTTTCCGTGATATTCCGGAATCCGGATTATTTACGAATTTCTCTTGCCACACAGTGCGCATGTGCAGAACCTTGAGGTCCTTCGCACGGTGTTTCTACACTTATTGGTGCGCGCTCCAGAGGGGCCCAAACTGAACTGGAATCTACAAGTCACACGCGCTGTGGATCAAATAAACACCAATACAAATAATAAATAAATAATGAAGCATCAATCTCAGATGTGATGAGTGTGGAACGTGTCGCTTTACTTAGTTAATAACGTGTGCTTGACGGGAGGCGGACGGAGCGGCCATTTTGGGTGATGATGAGTTTGACTTTAACTCTTTTATCAACACCTCGCTGCGCGCGCACGCGAGTATGAGAGGCTTGAATGAATGATTTATACGAATGTGCAAATTAAACCGTGTTAATCTGAGGCATCCCCTGTTCGGCTTCTATAACAATATGATAATTAAACACACACACACACGCGCGCGCACGCAAACAAACACACACACACACACACACACACACACACACACACACACACACACACACACACACACAAACCGAAAACACACATCAACAAATAGGAATAGACGGCTGAACCAACAGCAAAGACGCAGATACTATCAGAGCTGATGAATGAGTGAACGTTGAGAGGATTAATTTATTAATTCATGTTTCAGATCACTGACTGCACGAGGTCGTTAAACTCCGCTCTTATTTTCGACGCTTCGTTTCTTTTAATTAATCCATCGTTTTAGTTTTTTATAAACATTAAAACTCAAAGTGTACGCGCGTCACGGAGAGCAGCGGGGTCGCGCGCGCCGCGTGTTTATCCACGAGAGGTCCTCGGGAGCGCGCCCTGGCCGAGGAAGGTGAGCGTCTGGAGGACTCGGGAGCGAGCAGCCGATCGATCCGATTAAAGTCGATTAGAGAGAAATTAACACAAAGGAGAGCAGAGCTCGCGGTCCCCCGTCCTGAACCACGCGCCGAGAGACTCGAGACCGGGACGTGAACTTTATCTCTGGACCCACGGAGCTCTAGCAAAAGAGGGATTCGATCAAAGAAGTGACCGAGCTTGTCGGGTAAGAGCCCGGTTGTATTCCCTGATTCCGCGTCTGATCCGAGCTGCTGGTGGTTTCCGCCAGCGGGGGTCTCGGTCCCGACCTCCGATGGACCTGGGGTCGGGACCGAGACCCCTGCCCACCGGACCCGGTTCAGAGGATCGCTTCACATCAAGTTTCTGGGACTTTTTGGGAGCCGGGGAAGCGAGTCCTCCGACACGACGGCTCCCGCGGCCCGGGTCTCTTTCTGGGGCACTTTTCTCTAGTTTCCCTCAAAGGAGGACGAAGTGGCGGTCCCGTCGGACGGGGGTCCGAGGGGCTGGAGGTCCGGGGGGCCACCATGGCGACAGGCTAACAATAGCAGGTTTAGCTCCGCGTCCTACAGCGGGTCCTCACTAGTTGGAGAGCGGGGATCTCCTCCTTCCAGCCCGCGGGGATTCTCCACTTAAAGCCTCTTTTCGGTACCACTTGTGGAGCAGAAGGGCTGAAGGTGGAGAAACTTGGTGGAGTTTTGGTCGTGGGTGGGGTGGTGGGGGGGTGAGGGCTAGCCCGTTAGCGCGGGTTAGCTAATTGTGTAGAAGCTTGAGAGACACGAGGTGCTCCGACCGTGAGGTGAGTCAGGTCCCCCGGATCCCCCCTCACCCCAGAGACCCGCCGAGAGCACCCGGCTCCCGGGAGGCGAACCCCCCGTATCCCCCTCAGAGGCTGGACAGGGGTCCCCTCCTCGGGCAGAACTAAGTAAGACCGGGAGGGTTTAGTCCACCGGGGTCTGGTGCTCTTGGACCGGGGGGTTAGGACTGAGGCCAGGCGGTCACTCCGTGTGGAGTCGCGGGTTTGTTATTGACCACCTGGTCCTCGTGGTTTAGACCTTTGAAATTCGGGTCCACTACTCCGGGTCCGGTCCGGTCCCGGTCCGTTCCGTTCTTAGCGGGTAAACTCCTGCGAAGTGAAGCGCTTCTCCTTGCCGTCCGGAGCGACGCGCGCACTGCGCCGACAGGCTAATTAGCCATGCTAGCTCTGGAGCTAAGCCCAGCTAGGACACGTTAGCCTGTTAGCTGCTAATCTTTCTTATTGTCTGAACCCGGCGGCCACAAACACGTCCACCGCCCGCCGACCTCTAGCTCCGAGCGGCCGTTAGAACTCTTCGCCTGCGGGACAGAAAACCCACCGACCGCCCCGGGCTCACTTATCAGTCCGCAAAGTAAAGTAAACTTCTTTATTCTCAACTTCTTCACTATTTCCGCGTTTTATAAGTTCTCTCGGACTTTATTCGGGGCAGTATGTTGTGTTCGGTGCGGCGGCGTCACTTGTTACTTGGCTGGGTGTCGGTGAGTTACGGACCCGAGCACCTGCCGCTGCGGCTGGTCACTCGGCGGGGCTCTCCCCCCGGCACTGTTGATCTCTCCCCCCGGACATGTGGCTCTGTCTGCCCGCTGTCTCCGCTCCTCGTCCCGTAGTCGGCCAACTTGCCCAATGGTCACCCATCGCAACTTTGAACCTACCACTGTGTCGAATCTGAGCCATTAAACTGATTCATAATGAGGCTAAATCTTCACTTGTTTTGATCCGGGTAGGGCCGACACCTGAGCGGTTAGACCCGCTCTGGAGGTGATGTGCTGCGGGTTTAGCGGTCCTGGGCGCCGTGGTGAGCCCTGTGTGTTTGAGCCAAGATGGCAGCTCGTCGTATGGTGCGGGCAACGGTGGGGAAGATAAGGGGCCACACGCACACACACGCACCAGATGTGAGCCACTATTGTGGTCCTTTCTTGTGGTTACGGTACTTTTCTCCAAAGCCTGCCCGGGCTGAGGGCTCGTCGAGCGTGTTTACAGCTTTTTCATTTTCCATTCCGAAGGCATGTGAAACGGTTTGGTTATAATAGTTAGTTTTGAAGGAAGTAGGATGTTTAAAACCCTCGGAAGTGCTGTCGATTCTGAACCAGATGGGGTCTTATCTCCAGAAGGATGTATGGTTCAGTTCTCAAGGAGAGGGTACAGTATCCTGGTGCAGATATGTCTGTACTACACGTGTACTACTCCATTGAGAACTTTCCCGGTTATCCAGTGTTTCGGATGTTTGAACGGTTGGTCCGTCAGTCTTGTTCTGTTAACACTTCGCTGACAACAAGGTGTGTGTGTGTGTGTGTGTGTGTGTGTGTGCCATACTGTGTGTATGTGTGTGTATGTGTTCGTGCCATAGTGTGTGTTGTGTCTCTGGTATTGCGTCCAGTGTGAACTCTGACCCTTCATGACTACACTGATGTGATTGTTCTGCTGCCAGAAAGAATGTCTCATTGTTTACTCTCTCTCTGTCTGTCTGTCTGTCTGTCTGTCTCTCTCTCTCTGTCTCTCTCTCCATGATGTCTCCCTCCCTGTCCCCCTGTATTGAAGCTCTTCTCTGCTGTGTGTTGAAGTTCACAGCTGGTCTCGCCAACGTATGTTTGTGTGTAGGCTCCTCCTGATTGGTCAGGTGAACCGGGTTCTGCAGAGGTTCCACCTATCACTGATCCCCAGGTCTCAGTAGATTCCTTCACCGACGCTGGGTTCCTACTGGTCTCTGAAGCAGGATGCCCCTCTGGGCCCCAGCGGACCCCAGTGGACCCCAGTGTCCTCTGGTCGGAGTCTTCCTCCCCAGAACAACATGGCAAATTTGTAAATATAGGCCTAAAGCAAAGATGAAAGGTTTCTAGAGACGAACACACCTAGCATTGTGCACCTGTCTGTGCTGGCTCCTTATTGGTCAATTAGCCCTGCTGTCATGGTTGGTTGCCATGGTGTTGCTGTGAGGAGAGAATCAACAGTTCCACCAGCAGCCTGTTGTTTGGTGTTGTGAGGGCAGCCATTTTGTCCTCTGTCAGGGCACATGGTGTGTGACCAGGGGGGGGAGGAGGAGGCTGCACTGTGTCTTCCTCTCCATCTATCATTCTGCCAGCTTCAGCCCACATGGCTCTTCCTCAGACGGCACTGGCCTCCCCCATCTCACCGGCTCCCTTACCCGTCTGTCTCTCCCTCCCTGCTTGTCTCTCTGTCGCCATGTCTCTCCTTGTCTGTCTTTCTGTCTCCCTCTGTCCTGGTCCCTGTCTCCCTCTCTCCCCCAACCCCCCCCCCCCCCCCCCCCAGTCTCTCGTTCTCTGAAAGGTTAGCGGTAGCATCTCTCTCCATGGTGACATTATAACTGAGTGTCATCACAGCCTGTCTGTGTCCCTCTCCTCCCCCTCTCTCTCCACGTCTCCTCCCCCTCCATCCTGTCACCAGCCTCCCCCATGGCGAGGACCTTATGGACTCAGTGCCTCAGAGAGGGGGAGGGCTGGCGAGAGACTGATTCATTCCCTCCACTGTTGTGCTGGCTCTGTTCAGAGGTGTGTGAGATGTATCTGACCTGTGATGTGACCAAGAGATGGTGGGAAAGTTGGGGTCAATCAATCCTTGACCTCACACTGTGTTCTGTTTGGTTCTGAGCTTGTCTGTGTGGTTCTCTCTGTGCGTGTGTGTGGTTCTGTGTGCGTGTGTCCGTGGTGGTTCAAGGCTGTGATTCTTGGAGGAGGAGCAGCGGAGCTCACTTGAGTCACGCTCCTTCCGCCGAGGCCCTGGTTCAAAGGTCACCAGTTGGTAGCATCTGAAACGTGTAATTAGTATTGTGTCATCAGACCCCGCCCTATCGTGTGTGTGTGTGTGTGTGTGTGTGTGTGTGTGTGTGTGTGTGTGTGTGTGTGTGTGTGTGTGTGTGTGTGTGTGTGTGTGTGTGTGTGTGTGTGTGTGTGTGTGTGTGTGTGTGTGTGTGTGTGTGTGTGTGTGTGTGTGTGTGTGTGTGTGTGTGTCCCCAGGAGAACGGTTAGGGGGCCGGCCTGGGGAAATCTAATTGGTTGTTAATAGGAAAGCAGGCGGTGCCGGGAGGGCATGCAGGCCAATCCCTCGGGAGGCTGTCTGAAGCCATCCATCCTATTGGCTAAGAAGCTTGTCAATACCAATGATTGATTAAAGAGGTGGGGTTGTAATGTGTACTCAGCCTTAAAGGGGAACTCTCTTAAAGGCATGGTACAGAGGGTTTTCTGAATGCTGAACAGAATCACTAGTACCACTCCATGCTGATGTTTAGCTCACCGGATATAAAATGCTAAATGGATATAAATGCAATCGAATAGACAAAGTGTCCTTTCCAAAAATCCTTTCCTTGACATGGATGAAAAATGTCATGTGGCTAAGAATGAGACTGCAACTACACTAGGCTACAACACTGAGGCTGAACCTACATTAGGCTACGTCACTGGGAGAATGCACCTACACTAGGCTACGTCACGATGAGACTGAACCTACACTAGGCTACATCACCATCAGACTGAGGCTACGTCACTATGCTACGTCACTCAGCGACGGAGGATGTTATGGACGGGGTCTGCGTGGGGGAGCTCCAGCGGTCAGAAGATGGCCGACTAAAGGAGCCTCTTGTGCGTTCTCACCGTGTGTTTCATGCAGGCTGTTAAACGAGGAGCAGTTGGTGAAAAGGAATATAGGGTACTGGTCACAAGTGAAATGAATAGTTGTCCTATTGATGATGGTTGCTCACATTTATGGAAATATATCCGAAACTAAGGTTGTGGGAAAATAGTCGTCATGGTGATGGTTTGTTTTGGTAAACGGCCGAACGTTGCATCTGTTCAAATGCTCCTGCAGCAAGGGCTTGTGGGACGGCAGCACCTCCTTTCCTCTGGTGAAGGATGCTCCAGTGTACCCTAGATGAAGGAGGCACTGAGACTCCTTTCCTCTGGTGAAGGACACTCCAGCGTACCCTAGCTGAAGGAGGCACTGAGGCTCCTCTCCTCAGCATTAGAGTCAGGCCAGCTCCATCATGGCTGCTGCTGAGAGACTTCCGGGTCTTTCAGTCAGGAGCCTTCCTCAGCTAAAGGACTCAGACTGCAGACCGAGAGCTGGCTGTGGCCAGGACACACACACACCCCCCATTAACTGGGCAGCCGTGCGTATGATAACCTAATTCTCTCTCGCTTCGCTGCTTCAAACTTTTTCCTCCCCTCTGTCTACCCCCCTCTCTGTTTATCGGCCCCACCCTCAACCTCCCTCCCTCTCTTCCTTCCTTCCGGCACAATCCCCCAAACACAGGGCCCTGCATCCCTCCCCCGTTGCACTGAAACACACACTCATGAAGACACGCACACTCATGAAGACACGCACACTCATGAAGACACGCACACTCATGAAGGCACACACATTCATGATGGCACACACACTCATGATGGCACACACACTCATGAAGGCACACGCGCTCATGAAGACACACCAACAGACACACAGTGGCCACACGCAGGCCGTGAGCTGATTGGACCAAAGGTATAAATTATAGGCTTTAGTCGCGGGCTCTTGCAGGGCTGGGCTCTGTCTACGGGTGGTAGAGAGCCAGCCTCCTACAGGTGTTGTAGTTGGAGGGTGGGGGTGCTTACCTTTGAACAGGAAATGCTTTTTCTGGAGCGATCGCACTCAACCCTCAGTAACCCTAGAGGCTACCAGTGATTTTTTGCAATTTTTACATGCATCGGTCGGTTTTTATTAATTCTTTTGCCAATTGTTTTTCTGACAGTTCAGAAAAAATGTCATGTTTATTTTTTTGTTATCGTCATTGGGTCATTTTCATGATGTCAATTTAGGGAGCAAAAGCATTACCGGCTCCATATATCGGCTCAAGAAAATAAGCATCGGCTGAAAAAAAGATTCTGTTTGGCATCGGCCCTAAAAAATCCATAAACGGTCGATCCCTACCCTAGAGGCTACGTCAGTGGTACCCTGACCATAGAGGCTACGTCAGTGGTACCCTGACCATAGAGGCAACCTCAGTGGTACCCTAGAGGCTACCTCAGTGGCTCGGCTACCTGAGTGGCCGACCAGTCGTGTCAGATGGATAATGAGGAGGTGACTGCATGGTGGGTGAGCTGTGTACAAACGCCCTGCAGAAGCAGCTCCTCAGTGTGGATCACTGTGTTGTTAAGGGAACTGGAGGTAGGGGGGCTCCACAGTCAGAACACCGTCAGGTCTGGAGGGTCACACCGGCCCACTGGGCATTGTGGGCTGTGGGCGTGGTCACCTAACCCTCCTTTGCAGCCGATAGGAGCTTCAGCCAGTAGGATCCAGTGGGCTGCACTCTGCCCTCGTTCACAGCAGCAAGGTCATGAATGAAGACTTCCACAGCCTCCGCACCCCTCGCTGGGCGCTGCTGATTGGCTGACTTGAGTGTTGGAGACGGTCCCTGAGCTGGACCGTGTGTGTGTGTGTGTGTGTGTGTGTGTGTGTGGTCCCCCCCCCGTGTCCCCGAACGGGTTCTGGGTTCGATAACGGTAGGCCTCCTAGAACCAGACGACCTCTGACCCTTCTGGATGGAGGTTGCCCCGTGCTGAACTACCGTAGGAGCCGGACTCTTGTTTAGATGTGGTGTGGGTGCTGTAAAACAGGAAGCCCGTCTCACAGGAAATGAAATCACGTTGGACGACTCGGATCACGACCCCCCCCCCCCCCCCTGCCAGACAGAACATCCGTGTTGTTCATCTCGGTCTCAGGAGGAAGTTGTCTGTGATACAACATCTGCTTCCTGTTGCTGAGCGACGCTGCACTGTCTTCTGCTGCTAGCCTGACGTAGCCTGTTTGGCTGACGTAGCCTAGGTGGCTGACGTAGCCAGTGGTCTAGTGGTCAGGGGGTTGACGCCCAGCTGAGAGGTTCTGGGTTCAATCCTCCGTGCCCGTTAACCTGTAGGCCTCCTTGAGCAGGGTGACCTCCGACCCCTACCTGGGGGCGTGCTCTTTGGTTCTGGCTTTAGAGGGGGGGGGGGGGGGGGGGCTGCAGCCCCAGCAGGGGGCTCTCTGTACTCGGAGCCACACAACCTCATTTATAATGCTTGCAGCACACTGTCATGCTAATGCAGCTCTGTGTGGGGCAGAGCTGCAACAATGTGATGCATTCTGGGAAAATATAAGAGGCGTCAAGACAATGGAAGGTTTAAAGAGCTCTGGTACTGATCAGGCCTTGAAGTGGGGGATTGTTGGAACTGTTGGACCAAAATTTGTCAAAATGGCTAGCTACTGTATCGACGTGCTACCGCTATCGATGTACTACCCACGTGCTAGTAATACCGACGTGCTACCCACGTCATCGCTTCCAACGTGCTACCTTCGTGCTACCGCTACCACGGTGGATGCACACGAGAGAATCTGTCAAGCAAGTGGTGTTGACCACTGATACGGGTGTTGTCCCATTGAGGGCAGTAGGCTGATGGGTCCGTGTGTGTGTGTCGCTCATCACACATCTGTCTGTGTCTTATGGCCTGTCTGTGGCTGGGTGCCTGTCTGTGGCTGGGTGCCTGTCTGAGGCTCGGCCCGTCTCTCTTCAGGGCAGCTGGTGGTGTTCAAACAGAGCTGCATCTGCTGGCCCCATTGTTCTAACACAGAGCCTCAATGACCGTGTGGGGGGGGAAAGAGTGTGTGGGTTCTGTTGGAAAAGTGTGTGTGTGTGTGTGTGTGTGTGTGTTGGAAAAAAGTTCTTTTGTTTAGTTGTAAAATGGGAGCAGGGTGGGGGAGGTGTCCTCCGCTGGGGGCTATACAACCGCTTTACTAGCTCAACATGTGCTGCTTCTACTCCCCGAGGGATGACCTCCTCTCTCCTCCTCCTGAGGGATGACCTCCTCTCCTCCTGAGGGATGACCTCCTCTCCCTCCTCTCTCCTCTCCCCCTGAGGGATGACCTCCTCTCTCCTCTCCCTCCTCTCTCCTCTTCCTGAGGGATGACCTCCTCTCTCCTCTCCTCCTCTCTCCTCTCTTCATGAGGGATGACCTCCTCTCTCCTCTCGTCCTGAAGGATGACCCCCTCTAACCCTCCTCTCCTCCTCTCTCTCCAGGAGTCAGAGGAGGAGCATGGAGTAGCAGGCAGCAGCAGCTAGTCTTCACCTCCCAGCGGACCCTGTGGTCCCATGGCGGACCCCGGGATGCTGAGCCTGTTCGGAGACGATGCGGGGCTGTTCTCAGACGGCCTGGACGGCCTGGCCGACTGCTTCCCCCAGCAGGGGGCGCCCCCGCCCGGCCAGCCCGGGGGGAACCCCGCCTCCCTGGGCATGGACCACCAGGGGGGTGGGGGGGCGTACCACCAGGGCCTGGGACAGCCCAAGCTGGGCCAGTTGTACGACCACGGCCCATACGCCGGTCACATGATGCCCCAGGCGGGGCAGGGCGGCGGCCCGCCCAACGTCAACGCCCCTATGAACGGCATGGGCAACCGTTACCACGGCAGCCCCGCCAACCCCCATCACGGTTACCCCGGTGACCCCGGGGGTGGTGGGGGGGGAGGAGCGGCGGCGGGAGGAGGGGGAGGAGTTTGGGGCCAACAACAACAACAACAACAGCAGCAGCAGCAGAGCAGATCGCCCTATCAGCAGCCTCCGGCCCAGCCAGGGGGCGGGCCCAACCAGATGGCGGCCTATCAGATGCCTCGCAGTGACTACGGCGGCATGGCGGGCGCCAACTCAACCCCCAACGCGGGCCGCATGGCCCAACACTACCCCCCCGCCCCCCAGGACCCCGCCCACTACCTGGGCCATGGGGGCATGGGCGGTGCCCAGATGAGGCTCCCCCAGCCCCCCGCCCAGCAGCAGCAGCCCCAGCAGGGCTACCCCAACATGGGCCACACGCCCCGCTACCCCCACTCCCCCTCCAGACAGACCCCCCACCCCCACCAGCACCACCAAGCCATGGCCGGATTCCCGGGAGGGCAGTACCCCGGCTACCAGGGTCAGTACGGGGCCATGGGCCAAGCTATGGGGCCCTCCATGGCCCAGGGGCCCCCCATGGCCCAGGCCAACAACCAGGCTAACGCTAACCCAGGCCAGGCCATGGGCCCAGGGCAGCTGGCCCAGCGGTACGCCCAGGGGTCAGGCCCTGCTGCCGGGCCCCAGGTCCGCTACCCCCCAGGACCTCCACACCAGCCTATGCACCCCCAGGGCCTGGCCCAGGCCCCCAGCCAGGCCTCGCCCCACCTCGGCCCCCCGGCTCAGGGGGCCTACCCTCCCCCCTCCTCCATGTCCCCAATGCGGGGCCTGGGCACACCCACTCCCCCGCCCCAGCAGGGCCGGCCCCCCAGTGCCGGGCTTGCTGGGCCCCCGGAGGTGTCGGGATACCAGTCGGCCCCCGGCCCCATGGTGGCCCCCCTGCAGCGGGCCCCCCAGCACCAGCAGGCCCACGGCATGCCCCCCGGTCAGATGTACCCAGGGATGAGCCCCCACTGCGGGCCCCAGATGGCCCCTGGCCGGCCCCAACACCAGCCAGGTGAGCTCAGGTGGAGCTGACGGAGGTGTTTAGCATTCTAGGAGCATTAGCTACTTAGCTAGCATGAGCCAGGCTAAAGCATTAGCTAGCATGAGCCAGGCTAAAGCATTAGCTAGCATGAGCCAGGCTAAAGCATTAGCTAGCATGAGCCAGGCTAAAGCATTAGCTAGCATGAGCCAAGCTAAAGCCTTAGCTAGCATGAGCCAAGCTAAAGCATTAGCTAGCATGCAGGCCTACGAAGGGGCGGGTCTAGGGAGGGCTACATCAATAGATGGATGTATGTGTGATGGATGTAAAGCAGTATGTTGCCATGGTAACACTGATAATAGTATCCCTATGCTAGACCGCTATGCTATAACAGACCATAATAAGCCTGGTGTAATCCTTCACACCAGTCTCTGCGTTCCCTGACTTCTGAACTTGTGTTTGCAGGGCCTCACGAGGCCCCACCCAGCCAGGCAGGGGACCCGCGGCAGCTGGTTGCCCAGCAGCAGGCCTCCCGGGGCGGGCAGCCCCTGCAGCCCGCCACCCTGGGCTTCCCGGGCCCGGCCGCCACTCAGCACGGGGCCCCGCCCCCCAACCAGGGCCTGGCCCCGCCCCCCCAGGGAGCCACACCCCACGCACACCTGCCCCCCCATCCTCACCACCTGCAGATGACCCCCCCGGCCCCCGGGCAGCCGCCCCTCCCCTGGGCCCCGGCCGCCTCCCACCCCCTGGCCTCACCCCCCCTCACCCCACAGAAAGTGCCTCAGATCCGGGTAAGTGAGGGCTGGTGTGGAGCTCACTGGTGTTGATACAGCTGGGGCTCCGTGTGTGTGTGTGTGTGTGTGTGTGTGTGTGTGTGTGTGTGTGTGTGTGTGTGTGTGTGTGTGTGTGTGTGTGTGTGTGTGTGTGTGTGTGTGTGTGTGTGTGTGTGTGTGTGTGTGTGTGTGTGTGTGTGTCACTGGTCTGTCCCCCTCCCCCAGCAGGGCTGGTGTGGGCTGACATTCAGCTGTCAGAGTTAATATGTCCGGGCTCCTGACCTAGATGGGGGGGGGGGGGGTTAGCCGGGGGGGTACAGTACGCCTCCCCCCCTCTCTCTCACGTAGCGAGGCACGCGACGCGCCTGAGTAATCTGCCCGGGGACACCAGACGGCTGGGTGTGTGCGCTCGGTTATGCGTGTGTGGTGCGCTCGGTTGCCAGCGCCAAGTTGTGGTGTGTGTGTCATAGGGTTTTGAGCGTAGCTGCTTGGGGTGTGTGTGTGGTGGTGACTATTGTGTGTATTTAATGTGTGGTGTGTGTGTGTGTGTGTGTGTGTGTATACGTTACTTCCTCACTAGTCTGTTGTTTGAAGTCTTGATTTATAATAAACCCCCAACAGTCAATATTAATAATGAATCGTTAGTTATTAACCATCTATTAACATGATGACCTAATTTTACTAAAACGCGCTACAGGACTAGCATACTGCTGTATTAACATGACCTACTGTTACTAAAACGCGCTACAGGACTAGCATACTGCTGTATTAACATGACCTACTGTTACTAAAACACGCTACAGGACTAGCATACTGCTGTATTAACATGACCTACTGTTACTAAAACACGCTACAGGACTAGCATACTGCTGTATTAACATGACCTACTGTTACTAAAACACGCTACAGGACTAGCATACTGCTGTATTAACATGACCTACTGTTACTAAAACACGCTACAGGACTAGCATACTGCTGTATTAACATGACCTACTGTTACTAAAACTGGCTACAGGACTAGCATACTGTGGAGAACCAAGGCAGCGCTTAGCTGGGTGTTGGAGGAGGCCTGCTCACCCTGTCCCTTCAGTAACAGAGCGGTCCCAACACAGCCTTCCTCCCTGAGGCCGTAATTTGGCTAGTGTTGGTACAGTATCACTAGAGAGCCAGTTGGTACGGTATCACTAGAGAGCCAGTTGGTACGGTATCACTAGAGAGCCAGTTGGTACGGTATCACTAGAGAGCCAGTTGGTACGGTATCACTAGAGAGCCAGTTGGTACGGTATCACTAGAGAGCCAGTTGGTACGGTATCACTAGAGAGCCAGTTGGTACGGTATCACTAGAGAGCCAGTTGGTACGGTATCACTAGAGAGCCAGTTGGTACGGTATCACTAGAGAGCCAGTTGGTACGGTATCACTAGAGAGCCAGTTGGTACGGTATCACTAGAGAGCCAGTTGGTACGGTATCACTAGAGAGCCAGTTGGTACGGTATCACTAGAGAGCCAGTTGGTACGGTATCACTAGAGAGCCAGTTGGTACGGTATCACTAGAGAGCCAGTTGGTACGGTATCACTAGAGAGCCAGTTGGTACGGTATCACTAGAGAGCCAGTTGGTACGGTATCACTAGAGAGCCAGTTGGTATGAAGGTTATTCCTGGGGGTAAGATGGGCGCTCTGAGTGGAGCTCTATAGACGTACCCCCACCACCTCCCGGGCTATAGAGGTACCCCCACCCCCCGGTGGTTCTGGGAGCAGGGGGAGGAGGTAGACGTCTCTGGGCGGTCCGCAGGGCGCTGACCGGCCATCGGACCGTGATTACCGACCTGCAGAGCGGACTGGAGGTCTCTCTAATCCCCATCTGCTCCCTTAGCATGGTTAACACACGCGCACACATGGGCACGGGCACACACACACACCCCTGAGCGGCATGTTGGGATACAGTTGTGCGCCTTAGTGTTAAGCGTCAATTAGCGTATGTGCTTTAGTTTGTGAGCGTTGGTTAGCATGTGTGTTTAGTGTGTGTGTGTGTGTGTGTGTGTGTGTGTGTGTGTGTCTGGCTAAGTTGGCTACACTGTCAGTCTATTTGTGTGTGTGTCCGTTAGCATGTGTGTTTCTGGTGTCAGTGTGTGATTGATTATCTGCAGGGTTTTGGCAGGATGACAGAATATCTACCGACCCGTCTCTCTCTCTCGCTCTCGGTCCATCACACATCGGGGGTGTCTCTCGCCCGTCTCCTCTCTGCAGTTTCTTCTCGGGTTACGTCTGTGTCAGCAGGTGTTGGTGTGTTCTGTATGTGTGCATGACCTTGGAGTGTGTGTGTGTCTGTGTGTACATTAGTATGCTTTTGATGCAGGTGGAGCTGGCACTAATAATATACCAACTCTGCTCCCTCTCTCGCTCTCTTGTTTATGTTTATTTTGTTGCAGCTTTAAGTGTGTGTGTGTGTGTGTGTGTGTGTGTGTGTGTGTGTGTGTGTGTGTGCGCGCTCAGGGAGCCTGTAGTGTGGCATTATGCTCTCAAACCTGCTGGCCCGCATACACAACACCACGCACAAAACCACAGCCACACGCACACACAGCCACACACGCAGGCCTGGTGTGTGTCTGTCTCGCAAGGGTTGTGTGGTTTTGAAGTATGGAGATAATTTATTCGTGTCATGATGCCTGATTTCCCATCTGCCACTGGGACCCTGAGCAGCTGGAGAGAGAGGGGAGGAAGGGAGAGGGGGAGGCAGCTGGAGGAGGGAGGGGGGGGGGGGGGGGGAGTTGGTGAAGTTCCAAACAGCTGGTCACCAGTTTCCTGTCACAGAGGGGCTACTGGGGGGGGGGGGTTTAACTGGTTTCACATCTGAGAGGGGAGGGGTAGAGAGAGGTGGGAGAAAGGGAGGTAGGATGGAGGGAGGGAGAGACGGGGGTAGGAGGGGGTGAGGGTACTGAAGGGAGGGAGAGAGGTGGGTGAGGTAGCTAGAGGGAGAAAGATGGTGTGTGCACCATGGATGGATGGTGTGTTTCCTGGGTGGTTCCTGGTCCAGATGGGCAGTGAGTGGTAACAATCTCCTCCCCTTGTCTCCGCAGCCTTCCCCATCGGACCTGCCCGGCGAAGCCTTAGCGACGGCCCCGGATAGGCCGGCTGCCGCCCCGGGCCAGCCAATGGACGGCGAGCAGCCCGGCGGCCCGGACACCAAGCCAAAAAAGAAGAAGAAGAGTAAGAAGGTCAAGATGGCAGAGGGGGAGGAGCCAGAGCAGGGGCGGAACCCCTCGGAGGACGGGACCCCCCCGGCCGGCGACGGGCAGTCCGGCGCCATGGCAACCAGTCCCCCTGCAGAGAAGAGGAAGAGGAAGAAAAAACCAAAGGAGAAGGTGGAGGGCAAGGAGCCCAAAGAACCCAAGACCCCCAAGACCCCCAAAACCCCCAAGACCCCCAAAGAGCCCAAAGAGCCCAAGGAGAAGAAGACCAAGAACTCCACCCCCAAGACCAAGACCCCCAAGAAGACCAGGTAGGAACGCTTTATTCATGACCCTACCCTACGGCACCCTACCGTACAGCGCCCAACCGTATGGCACCCTACCGTACTCATCCCAACCATATGGCAACCTACCGTACAGCGCCCAACTGTATGGCACCCTACCCTACCGTACACTGTACTGCATGGCACCCTACCGTACGCACCCTACCGTGTACAGCACCATACCCTACAGCACAGCACCCTACGGCACGGCACCCTACCATACCGTACAGCACCCGTCCCTACAGCACCCTACCGTACAGCACTGTCCTGGAGTGTCGATACGAGGCAAATATTTGAGGCTAATGTTGGGGGCTCATGTCTGGGGCTAACGCACTAGCGCCCCCTGTAGGCTGGTACCATTATTATGCTTTCATTAAGATTATGTTGAACTTTCTGGTGCCCAATTCTGACCCCTGGAACAGTGGAAGGGGGGGGGGGGGAAGTGGCGGGGGGAGGGAGGAGAGGGAGGCTAATCGATCACGGGGGAGTGCCATTGATCCAGCTCGAGGGTCTAATCCCTCCTGTTGCCTGGCAACCCTAATGACCGATTTAAGGCCTGCCAATCGGTGTGCGCCATTCTAACCTCTACCAACAGACCAATGCTAGCTAGTTCACGTGCGTCTCTTGAAATCTGGTTGGTTGACTGATCCGTCAATATTCATTCATTATTAACTCAATCAATAGTGAATATCAATGAAGAATATCAGATAGGCCCCGCCCCCTTCTCTTCACCATTAGTGTGGTGATGGGCACTTCCCCCTTTCTCTCCGGACGGCAACATAAAAGCTGGCCAGCCCAGACCATCACTGATGGGTTGTCTCATCTCGGATGACGGGCCAATCAGGATGGGTGTTATAGGCAGATTGTCAGCTGGTCTTGCTCGTGATGTGGTTTTTGGTTGCCTAGTGACCAGGGCGTGGTTCTCTAACGCTCACCCTCTCACTCCAGCTAGGAGGAGAGGTTGAGTCTTGTGTTCAGGGTGTGGAACCCCGCTCAGAGGTCTGTCTGACCTCTGACCCCTACCTGCTCCTCATGACCCCGCCCTGAGCCCCCAGGATGGCTCTCTGGAGGAGGTTTGGTGAATGAGTGACTAGAGGACCATGAGGTCTGGTGAGTGAGTGACTAGAGGGCCGTGAGGTCTGGTGAGTGAGTGACTAGAGGACCGTGAGGTCTGGTGAGTGAGTGACTAGAGGACCGTGAGGTCTGGTGAGTGAGTGACTAGAGGACCGTGAGGTCTGGTGAGTGAGTGAATGGAGGAGCATGAGGTCGTGTGAATGAGTGAATAGAGGAGCATGAGGTCGGGTGAATGAGTGAATGGAGGAGCATGAGGTCGGGTGAATGAGTGAATGGAGGGGCATGAGGTCGGGTGAATGAGTGAATGGAGGGGCATGAGGTCGGGTGAATGAGTGAATGGAGGAGCATGAGGTCGGGTGAATGAGTGAATAGAGGAGCATGAGGTCGGGTGAATGAGTGAATGGAGGAGCATGAGGTCGGGTGAATGAGTGAATAGAGGAGCATGAGGTCGGGTGAGTGAATGAATAGAGGAGCATGAGGTCTGAGTGAGTGAGTGAACAGAGGAGCATGAGGTCTGAGTGAGTGAATAGGGGACCATGAGGTTGTGATCGCTCCTGTGATGTGATGAGTGAGTGAAGGCAGCACACGAGAGAGGCTCGACTGTAGCTCACACTGAAAAGCCCACAGACAGGAAGAGGGGGAGGAGAGGGAGACCACAGGAAGAGGGAGGGGAGGGGAAAACAGGAAGAGAGGCAGGGGGGAGAGAGAGGGAGACGACAGGAAGAGATGCAGGGGGGGGGGGGGGGGGGCGCATGGCTGCTGCTGCTCTCATTGTGGAGGTGGAAACATGATGCTAGTGTGGAATTTATCAGAGGACAACCCCCATCACTCGCACCTCCCCTCCCCCTCTCTCTCCTCCCTCTCTCTCCTCCCCCTCTCTCCTCTCCCTTCCTCTCCGTGTCTTTTATCCTCACGAAGGGAGGGGCCAAACCAGCATGCTGCAAGGGTCAGTGCTGGGGGAGGTGTGTGTGTGTGTGTGTGTGTGGGGGCTGTGTGTGTGTGTCCTATGTGGCAGAAAATGGCGTTTAATGATAAGGAGGGCCATGCTTCCGACCCCAGCCCCCCCAACCTGTGCATGTGCGCGTGCGTGTGTGTGTGTGTGTGTGTGTGTGTTTATCTGTAGAGACGTCCTCCATCTTGCAGGTTAATTTAGCATAATAATAGGCAGTGGTCACTCTGCTCTAAAATGGAGACTGTTTGCTTCACCCCTTTGATTCATCTCCTCCTCCACTCCCAACTTTACTGCCCCGTGCTCCCGCCTCTACTCTCTCTCCCCCCTCAGCTCTCTTTCTCCTCCCTCTACTCTCTCTCCCCCTTCTACTCTCTCCCACCAATCTTCTCTCCCTCTCTTCACTCTTTCTCTCCCCCCTCTTCCCCCTCTCTTCCCTCTAGTGTGTGTGTGTGTGTGTGTGTGTGTGTGTGTGTGTCGGAAGAACCCCCGTCACCCTGACGATGCTGGAACCCAGGCGGGTCAGGTGACCACCTGATGGAGTCTGGGGAATGTGGGTGGAGCCACAGCCCTGGGGGGAGGGGGGCTTGTGGCGGTAGATGGAGAAGGAATGATGAGACTAAGAGGAGGGGAGAGAGACTAAGAGGGGGGAGAGACTCTGAGGTTAGTTTGGAGTCCTGTTAGGGGAAATGGTGACGGTGATTTGAATAATAATAATTTAATCTAAGTGTGTGTGTGTGTGACACGTCCAGTCATCTCACCTCTTTCCTTTGACCTTCCTCCATCGCCCCCCTTCTGTCTCCCCCCCTCTATCTCTCTCATCTATAAATAACCTCAGCAAAACTGCCACTCCCTGTGTGTGTTGTAGAGTGCGTTTTGTAGAGTGTGTGTTGTAGGTTATGTGTTGCTTGACACACAGTTGTGGCTCTACCAGTAGTGTTGCTAGTGTCCTTGTGTGTGTGTGTGTGTGTGTGTGTGTGTGTGTGTGTGTGTGTGTGTGTGTGTGTGTGTGTGTGTGTGTGTGTGTGTGTGTGTGTGTGTGTGTGTGTGTGTGTGTGTGTGTGTGTGTGTGTGTGTGTGTGTGTGTGTGTTGTTGTTAATCAGTGTTGTGTGTCTGAGGGTGTGTTGTGGTTTGTTGTTGTTAATCAGTGTTGTGTGTCTGAGGGTGTGTTGTGGTTTGTTAGTTCCCCTGTGGTGTGTGTCCAGCAGTGTGACTCATGATGGTGGCAGGTGTCCTACAGACCCCCCTCGTAACACACGGCATGTGTAAATGCCAGTCTCTCTCCCTCGCTCTCTCTCCTGCTAGCTCTCTCACGTTCCGCCTCTCTCGCCCTGGGCAATTGAGGAATGGAGAGAAGAGGATGGGGGGGCTGATCCAGGTGTGTGTGTGTGTGTGTGTGTGTGTGTGTGTGTGTGTGTGTGTGTGTGTGTGTGTGTGTGTGTGTGTGTGTGTGTGTGTGTGTGTGTGTGTGTGTGTGTGTGTGTGTGTGTGTGTGTGTGTGTGTGTGTGTGTCTGTCCAGATGGCTGCAGCGTGTGGCGACCAGCCAGAGTAACAGGTGCAGGTCACATGACCAGCCGTTACCACGGAGATGGTGATTGGTCTTGGCTTGAGGATGAAAGGAGAAGGGCCCGGGGGGGGGAGGGAGGGGAGGGGGGGAGTTGCCTAGGGGGAGAGAGATACAGGCAGGGGGAGAGAGGGTGCTGTGCACACACACACACACACCCTCCCTCTCTCTCCATGCCAGAAATTAGAGCTAGCCCAGGGGGCCTCTGAACTCCTCCCCCCTCCCCCTCTCTCTCATGGTATTAACCCCTTGTGTGCCACAGCCTCGGGCTCACTAATGATTTCTAAATGGGGAAATCAAACATGGCCATCGCCCTGGGAGACGCACGCACACACACGCATACATATACACACACAGTAATGCACACACACACGCACGCACAGACATGGGTACACAGATAAAAACGCACACAAATACACACGGGCATACAGATGCACACAAACACACACACACAGACACGCGTATCGTTTTTATTTTTTTTATAAGTAGTGCTGAAGGGATCGTAGGCAGAACCGGGTTCGGCCTTTAAAGGTCCCAACACAGACCTTTAGCCCTATCCTTCTCTGTTAACGCCTGCGTTCTGCCCTGGCTAGCTAGCCTCCTCTGTTGACGCCTGCGTTCTGCCTTGGCTAGCTAGCCTCCTCTGTTAGCGCCTATGTTCTGCCTCTGTTATTATAGAACACATTAAAAACAGAAGAAAACACTGTCATTAAATCCCTAATGGGGAGAGGAGGTGAGGTTAATTAATTGGTTAATGTTTGATTCATCGTCTCTCCTCAGCACCAAGAAGGCGGAGTCGGAGGGCGGGGCCAGCGCCACCAAGAAGGACTCCAAGAGGAAGAGGGAGCCGTCAATTAGCGAAGACGTTGAGGTGAAATCCCCGCCCCCCTCACCTGAAGACGACGATGACGATGGAACCCAGGTAACCATGCAGACAAACTGAAGGGCTGAGCTTCGCAAGATAAGCAGCTCAGTCTTAGTGGTGGAAGCTGAGCTACTGTGATGCTAAGCTAACGGAGGACCGATTATTGTTCAATTGTGATGATGATATCCTGTCGGATATACATCGGTTGAGTAGCGCGGGATGGAGGATTACCTAGTGGTGACGGAGGGTTGACTAGTGGTGACGGAGGGTTGACTAGGGGTGACGGAGGGTTGACTAGTGGTGACGGAGGGTTGACTAGTGGTGACGGAGGGTTGACTAGTGGTGACGGAGGGTTGACTAGTGGTGACGGAGGGTTGACTAGTGGTGACGGAGGGTTGACTAGTGGTGACGGAGGGTTGACTAGTGGTGACGGAGGGTTGACTAGTGGTGACGGAGGGTTGACTAGTGGGGACGGAGGGTTGACTAGTGGGGACGGAGGGTTGACTAGTGGGGACGGAGGGTTAACGAGGGTTGACTAGTGGTGACGGCGGGTTGACTAGTGGTGACGGAGGTTAACCAGCCGTCTTCCTCCAGAAGAGGCGGTCCAGCCGGCAGGTGAAGAGGAAGCGCTACACTGAGGAGCTGGAGTTCAGGATCTCAGACGAAGACGACAGCGGAGAGGACTCCCCCGCGGGCCAGTCCCCCTCCTCCCAGCACCAGGTAACCAACATGGACTCAATATGTTAACTAGATGTTTTACTCTAACTAGGTTTACCATGTTGTCGGAGCCAGGTTAACATTTACTAGCCTGATAACAGTTTGTGGTAACTGGTGTTATTGACTAGTACAGCTGAAGACTGGTTGAACCTAGCTGTAACCCTAGCCCATGGCGGAGTGAGTTGGAGACAGCCGATTGGTCACGTTACCCGAGGAGCCAATCACAGACCAGGACGTCCTTAATGGAGTTCCTGATTTTCAGATGAAATTTCAGATTTTTATGTCTGACCTTCTGAAATCTGACTCTCTCGCTCTCTCTCTCGCTCGGACTCTCTCCGTCTGTCTCTCTCTCTCTCTCTCTCTCGTTCTCTCGTTCTCTCGTTCTCTCGTTCTCTCTCTGTCTCTCTCTCTGTCGTTCTGTCTCTGTCGTTCTCTCAGGATCTGGTTGAGACTGAGGGACCTGTCGTAGAGAAAATCATGACCATGCGAATCACCAAGAAACAGGTACACACAGACGCACACACACACACACACGCAGGCCTGTGTTCTGCAGGATTGCGTCATGTGATTATGTGTCCTGCAGCTGGGCCTAAACACATTACACACCCTGTCTGTCTCTCAACTGTCTGTCTTCCAGCCTCTTTGTTTTGAAGCTTTGTCCTCAAGACGTGCACACAGACACACAGCCAGACACACACCCTGTGTGTTGCTGTGACCCTGGCTGGCACGCTGCCAGACCACAGACTGCAGCGGCGGCGGCAGCTAGCTCCCCGGGCACAGAGTGTTTATGTGTGATGGATGAATCACAGCCTTACAGTAGTAGTAGTAGCAGCGTGGGCGTGCCCGATGCGCGTGCACGTGGGATCATGGTGAATGGAGGACAAGTGAAGCACAAGTCTTGGCTGTGGAGGGAAATACACACATATATAGGCACACACGCATACAGACGTGTGTGTGTGTGTGTGTGTGTGTGTGTGTGTGTGTGTGTGTGTGTGTGTGTGTGTGTGTGTGTGTGTGTGTGTGTGTGTTAAAGCAAAGTATGCGTTATTGTTATACTGTGAACTAGGGGTGTGCACAGGTACACGTGTAACTGGTTAGTAAATCATAACCGTTTAGGAAAAATCTGTAAACGTAAAAATCACTGCACCATTCGTTTCAATGGGAATCGCAGTCTATACTTTCAACATAAAGTGTACATATTTATAATTAGAAATTAGTCCCAGCCTTTATACCACAGATACTATAGGGTCTATAGCATATTACCGCGTTTTCTGCTTACAGTTTATTGTAACAGTAAGCTGACAACATCCTAATTAACACCGCAACTGCAAATTAACCACACAGAGATAACCATTGCAACCGGTCAACCAAATTTTCTTTTTGCACTCATTCTGCGCGCACATCCGCCGTGTTGTTAACCAAATAATCCCCCTATGGCGTGACTGCGGTACACTTTAAAAAAATAATAATAATTCATTAATTAAAAAAAAAACGTATCCGTATACACGAAAAAAAAGAAGTGATTGTGTAACCGGTAAAACATTTTTGTAACCGTTCCCACCCCTACTGTAAGCTACTTTTAATTATGCCTCTTTTACCGTTACATGGTTTTATTTGAAGTGTGCGGTGTTAACGTTCCTATTTCACCTCCCAGCAGGAATCGGGAGAGGAGCTGGAGGTGGAGGAGTTCTACGTGAAGTTCAAGAGCTTGTAAGTCTCTCAAAACCTTACACTCTCACTCCTCACACTCACTCACTCCTCACATACTCATTCAATCACCCACTCTCACTCTCACTCACTCCTCACATACTCTCTCTCACTCGCTCCTCACATACGCTCTCACTCACTCCTCACATTCTCGAGGTCAGTCACTCATTCACACTCACTCTCTTACCCACTTTCACCCTCACTCACGGCCAGTGATTTAAGATGTAATTTTGTGAAATGTAATAAAGCACGTGTAGACACAACGGGTTGTTTATCACGCCCACACACACACGGGGACATTAACACACGCACACAACCCAGCGGACACGCAGGTTGAGGTTGTGTGTGTCTGTTGGGATAATAAGGATTCCTGGAGACCTGCCATATACACGTTACAGTAACTGTAAATATGATGACGTGTAAATACTGTAAACTATAGAATCTATTGAAGATACCTACAGAGAGATGTACATCGCTGGAGGAGACCGTTTAGAAGAGTGCAAGAGCCAGAAAGTGAGGTAGTGACCCTAGCCCCGTCCCTTCCTGTTGCCCCAGCTCCTACCTGCACTGTCGCTGGGCGGACCTGCCGGAGCTGGAGAAGGACAAGAGGATCCACCAGAAGATCAAGAGGTTCAGAGCCAAGCAGCTGCTCAACAACTTCATCACCGAGGTAGCCGCCATCTGCTTATTTTATTTTTTTTACCTTTATTTAACCAGGCAGATCATTAAGAACAAGTTCTTATTTACAGTGATGGCCTGCTTCTCCTCCTTCTTTTGCTCCTCCTTCTCTTACTGCTCCTCATCCTCTTGCTCCTCCTCCTCCTCTTGCTCCTCCTACCTAGAATCTAAGCCAGATCTCTGATCGGTTTTGTTTAAAAAAGACACTCCATCTAATCTGCCCGTCTCCCCCCCTGTCCCTCCCCCCTCCCCCAGATGGACGACGAGCCTTTCAACCCGGACTACGTGGAGGTGGACCGCGTGCTGGACGTGTCGGAGAGCCCCGACGAGAACGGAGAGGTAGGCCCTGTTCCGTCTGTACCTCCGTCGCCATGACGACCCCCAGACCCCCTCTAACGTGTGGGTGTTTGTCCCCCCCAGACGGTGACCCTCTACCTGGTGAAGTGGTGCGGTCTGCCCTATGAAGACTCCACCTGGGAGCTCAAGTCAGACATCGACCAATCAAAGATAGACGACTATGACGTCATCGCCCAGCGCGCGCCCAACACCAAGCACGTGGTGAGTAGCCGCGAGCTAACAGCAGTCTGCTACCCTAGTCACGTTAGCTAGTGGCTACCACTCAGGAGGAAGGGGATATTTACCCGAATAAGAAACAAACACTCTTTATTGGCCCGTATTATTCTGTGTTCGTGTGTGCGTGTGTGTGTGTGTGTGTGTGTGCGCAGCCCCTCTGCTGGGCTGCGTTCCTGTGGTCAACCCGCCCCCCCAACTCGCCCTGCTCAGCCAAACCACTAACAGAGTAACGGAGTGTGTAATGCAGAACAGAAGCAGAGGCAGGCTGCGGTCTGTTGCTCTGGCTGTCTGTCTCCTGGCTGGCGGAGAGGTCTTAATCCAGTCGGGCCTCAGATCATCAGACTTCATTCCTCAATCTCCCCCTGCCCCCAAACTGCCCCCCCCCCCCCGTCTGAGGCCTTTACTGGCCTGGAGAGGTCAAAGGTCACCCTAAGATGGGGGGTGAGAGGGGTTAATGAAATGGCAGCCGGTTGTGCTCGCGGTCCTGAGATGCTGTGTTCTGCCGCCCCCCCCCCCCCCTCCAGGACCGCCCCCCCATGGACGGCTGGAAGCGCTGTGAGGCCTCCAAGGACTACAGGAACAGCAACTCTCTCAGGGAGTACCAGCTGGAGGGCCTAAACTGGCTGACCTTCAACTGGTACAACAAGTAGGTACCCCTGTAGACCAGTAGTACTGGACCAGTACTACATATACTCCTGGTACAAGTAGGTACCCCTGTAGACCAGTTGTACTGCACCAGTACTACATATACACCTGGTACAAGTAGGTACCCCTGTAGACCAGTAGTACTGCACCAGTACTACATATACACCTGGTACAGGTAGGTACCCCTGTAGACCAGTAGTACTGCACCAGTACTACATATACACCTGGTACAGGTAGGTACCCCTGTAGACCAGTAGTACTGCACCAGTACTACATATACACCTGGTACAGGTAGGTACCCCTGTAGACCAGTAGTACTGCACCAGTACTACATATACACCTGGTACAACCAGTAGGTACCTATCTCGACCTGGTAGAACTCCGTTCATGGGAATGCCATCATGGGTTATGTATCGGTCCATGCCAGCATTGTTTCACGTTCCGGACTCAATGGGTGCGCTCTCCTCCCCGCAGTCGTAACTGTATCCTGGCTGACGAGATGGGTCTGGGTAAGACCATCCAGTCCATCACCTTCCTCCACGAGGTCTTCCTCACGGGGATCCAGGGCCCCTTCCTGGTGATCGCCCCGCTCTCCACCATCCCCAACTGGGAGCGCGAGTTCCGCACCTGGACGGAGCTCAACGCCGTGGTCTACCACGGCAGCCAGGCCAGCCGCAAGACCATCCAGGCCTACGAGATGTACTACCGGGACCCCCAGGTAGCAGCCCCCCCGCGCACCCTGCTTGTGGTTCAGGCTCCACTGTTGGTGCCCATTTAGTTTTTGTCCGGTTTTTTGTTGCGTCTCCTGTGAAGCGGGGTCACGCTGGTTTCAGATGGTGCTGAGGTCCAGTCCACCGCTGTCTCAGACTGGTCCGTTTGTCAGACCGGTCCAGACCGGTCGCCATCGACCTTTTGGAGCAGTGAGGACGTCCAGATGCTTCCTGGTGTTAATCCATCCCCCCCTCCCACCCCTGCAGGGTAAGGTGATCAAAGGAGCGTACCGGTTCCATGCGGTCATCACCACCTTCGAGATGATCCTGACGGACTGCCCCGAGCTGCGCAGCGTGCCCTGGCGCTGCGTGGTCATTGACGAGGCCCACCGCCTCAAGAACCGCAACTGCAAACTCCTGGAGGGCCTGAAGATGATGGACATGGTGAGGCTCTGGGACACGCCCCCAGGCTGACACACGCCCCCGCCAACGCACGCCCTGACACTGACACACCCACTTTAGGCCCACTCCGCTCTACCGACCTGCTCTGGTATTTCTGTTGAGCTAAAACACTATTTTAAAAGATGACCTTTTAGTGTTCAATTGTTGACAAGACAATAAAACATATAATCTTCCTGACCAATCCAACTCTATTTGCATAATGTGAATCCATTGTGTAACCCAGTTCCTCCTGCTCCTCCTCCTCCTCCTGCAGGAGCACAAGGTGCTGCTGACCGGGACTCCTCTCCAGAACACCGTGGAGGAGCTCTTCAGTCTGCTCAACTTCCTGGAGCCGGAGCGCTTCCCCTCGGAGCACACCTTCATGGCGGAGTTCGGAGACCTGAAGACCGAGGAGCAGGTAGGACGGGGACGACGACGGGGGGGGGATGTTTGTCCTTGTCCAGATTTTACTGTTAGTGGTCCAGGTGTTACTGTATGTGTGGTTCAGATGTTCCTGTTTTTTGTGGTCCAGAGGTTCCTGTTTGTTGTGGTCCAGAGGTTCCTGTTTGTTGTGGTCCAGAGGTTAATGTTTGTCCTGGTCCAGATGTGGCTGTGTTGAGCTCCAGATGTGGCTGTGTGTTGAGCTCCAGATGTGGCTGTGTGTTGAGCTCCAGATGTGGCTGTGTGTTGAGCTCCAGATGTGGCTGTGTGTTGAGCTCAAGATGTTAGTTTGTTCTGGTCCAGATGTGGCTGTGTGAGCTCCAGATGTGGCTGTGTGAGCTCCAGATGTGGCTGTGTGAGCTCCACATGTGGCTGTGTTGAGCTCCAGATGTTAGTTTGTTCTGGTCCAGATGTGGCTGTGTGAGCTCCAGATGTGGCTGTGTGAGCTCCAGATGTGGCTGTGTGAGATCCACATGTGGCTGTGTGAGCTCCACATGTGGCTGTGTTGAGCTCCAGATGTTAGTTTGTTCTGGTCCAGATTGTGGCTATTTGAGCTCCAGATGTGGCTGTGTGAGATCCACATGTGGCTTTGTGTTGAGCTCCAGATGCGGCTGTGTGTTGAGCTCCAGATGCAGCTGTGTGTTGAGCTCCAGATGTTGTCCTCAGGTCCAGAATCTGCAGGCCATCCTGAAGCCCATGATGCTGCGGCGGCTGAAGGAGGACGTGGAGAAGAACCTGGCTCCTAAAGAGGAGACCATCATCGAGGTAGGGCACCTCCTCAGCCTCCTCTTAGGCCCCTTATTTATCTCCTCCTCTCTCCTCTCTCCTCGTTCCTCCGACAAACGGTGCTAGCGCAGAGCCGTAGCATAGCGTTAGCAGAGCTAACCGGCACACTGAGCCCACTGAGCGGTGGTCGTGCTGGGCAGACGCGTCTGGTGAACGTGGCTCCTGTTTGTATAAAACAGAAGGTTCTAGATGTGTGTACCGTTGATGGTGTGTATGTGTGTTTTGAGCTGGTCCCTGTCTGCTGGTCCTCAGGTGGAGCTCACCAACATCCAGAAGAAGTACTACCGGGCCATCCTGGAGAAGAACTTCTCCTTCCTGTCTAAAGGCGGCGTAGGAGGAGGGAGCGGTGGAGGAGGAGCAGGACCCAACGTCCCCAACCTCCTCAACACCATGATGGAGCTGAGGAAGTGCTGCAACCACCCCTACCTCATCAAAGGTACAGACAGACTGACAGACACTCATCAACGCTCACTGGTGCCATCTCTAGGGGGGCCCCAAGGTTTCTTGCAACCCCAAAGATAAGGTTGGGGGTGCAAAAACCCCTCAATATTTAAACTAAGTGAACCGGCACGTTTTCGTTGACGCTGAGCGATGGAATGCTTTGTTGTGTGATAGAACGCTGTGCTGTGTTGCGCGGCGATAGTACCCCGCCACCTCCCTCCCTCCCCCTCTCTCTCCCCCACCAATCCTTCTGAAGAATCGCTGGCAACATTCCTGACATACCAATGGTTGGCCAGTGCCAAATGATTGACCGGTCGATTATATCAGGGAGCAGGTCGGGCTTACAACCACGCATCAAGGACATACAAGAAGAGGTCATGTACGTGTGTTGTAATGCCCACAACATGAACTTTGCCATTCAAGAGGCCGTTTCAAAAGTTATCGTATGCAGAGATGCGATGAGGGCAGTCAAAAGAGCTGATCAATACAATCGGAGAGTAACCAAAAAGACTCTTGGTTTGACTCTTTCCGTAAGCTTGCAGGTAGGAATAGTTTGCGTTTGCTTTGCCGCACCCGCTTGACGATGCGAGTGACCAGTGTGAAGTCAGTTCTTGCGTACTATGAGAGAAATGTAATTAAGCTGTACCTACTCCCATTTATTCGGGCATGTTTATGGAAAATAAGTACATGCCTCGCCACTCGCAACGTACTTGTGAAACGCATCCGTCAATTGATGGAACGGTTAAATCATACATCGCAACAAATATGTGTAAAATATCTAATAAATTACAGCTAAATAATACATAAATAATTACTGTTCTGAACCACAAATTCTGAAAGCAGGACTTTGGAGAAGTGACTTAGCCTACTTTTTGGTGGAACACATTTGAACTAAATATTTATGACCCCGCCCCCCCCCCAATGTTGACCTGAAGTTGGCACCACTGTCAATGGTACAGACGGACGCACTCCCTCAACTCAACGGCTCACTCACACTCTAATCGGTTGACGTAACCCTGGCAATCCTCCCCCCAGGCGCGGAGGAGAAGATCGTGGACGAGTTCCGGGAGACCCACGTGCAGGCGGAGACGCCCGACTTCCACCTGCAGGCGATGGTGCAGGCGGCCGGAAAGCTGGTGCTGATCGACAAGCTGCTGCCCAAGCTGAAGGCCGGGGGCCACCGCGTGCTCGTCTTCTCCCAGATGGTCCGCTGCCTGGACATCCTGGAGGACTACCTCATCCAGAGACGGTACGCTAGCACTAGCTACACACGACCTCAGTCAGAGACGGTACGCTAGCACTAGCTACACACTACCTCGTCCAGAGACGGTACGCTAGCACTAGCTACACACTACCTCGTCCAGAGACTGTACGCTAACACTAGCTACACACTACCTCGTCCAGAGACGGTACGCTAGCACTAGCTACGCACGACTTCGTCCAGAGACGGTACGCTAGCACTAGCTACACACTACCTCGTCCAGAGACGGTACGCTAGCACTAGCTACACAATACCTTGTCTAGAGACGGAACGCTAGCACTAGCTACACACCACCTCATCCAGAGACGGTGAGCTAGCACAACACTAGGTAGCACAGAGATAACTAGCTTACTTAACAGTAGCCTGATCCATCCAATGATAATAGCTAGATTTATTTAGGTTTCATTCAAATAGATAAATGTCTCATGGTTTTAATGCTAATTCCTAGGGTTCTAATAGCTAGGTTTCAGCGCTAATAGCTTCAGTGCTAATAGCTATGTGCTCTTATCCCCAGGTATCCGTACGAGCGTATCGATGGGCGTGTGCGCGGGAACCTGCGGCAAGCGGCCATCGACCGGTTCTCGCGGCCGGACTCGGACCGCTTCGTCTTCCTGCTGTGCACGCGGGCGGGAGGGCTGGGCATCAACCTCACCGCCGCCGACACCTGTATCATCTTCGACTCGGACTGGAACCCCCAGAACGACCTGCAGGTAGGCAGCCAGTCAGTCAGCCTCTCAGTCAGCCACTCTGTGTTCTACTACTGATCGCGCTGTGTTCTACTACTGATCACGCTGTGTTCTACTACTAGCCCCTCATAATAAGTGATGATCATTGGTTGACGCTTCCTGTGTTTGTCCCGCCCCTCCCCCCTCCAGGCCCAGGCTCGCTGCCACAGGATTGGCCAGTCGAAGGCGGTGAAGATCTACCGGCTTATCACCAGGAACTCGTACGAGCGGGAGATGTTCGACAAGGCCAGCTTGAAGCTGGGGCTGGACAAAGCCGTGCTGCAGAGCATGAGCGGGCGGGACAACGCCGCCAACGGGGTCAGCGCACACACACAAGCCGCACGCACACGCCACTGACGGTGTCTGACTGACGGTGTAACCTGACGGTGCTCCTGACGTTGTCTGAACGACTGTTACCTGACTGAAGTGTTACCTGCCGGTGTCTGAATGACTGTGTTACCCGACTGACGGTGTAATCTGACGGTGCTCCTGACGTTGTCTGAACGACTGTTACCTGACTGAAGTGTTACCTGCCGGTGTCTGAATGACTGTGTTACCCGACTGACGGTGTAATCTGACGGTGCTCCTGACGTTGTCTGAATGACTGTTACCTGACTGACGGTGTTACCTGACGGTGCTCTTGACGTTGTCTGAATGACTGTGTTACCTGACTGACGGTGTTACCTGCCGGTGTCTGAATGACTGTTACTTGCCACTGTCTGACTGACTGTGGATTCTGATGACGGTGCAATCTGACGGTGTTCTTCAGGCGCCTCAGCTGTCCAAGAAGGAGGTGGAGGACCTGCTGAAGAAGGGGGCGTACGGCGCGCTGATGGACGAGGAGGACGAGGGCTCAAAGTTCTGCGAGGAAGACATCGACCAGATCCTGCAGAGGAGGACCCAGACCATCACCATCGAAACGGAGGGCAAGGGCTCCACCTTCGCCAAGGTAATACCCCCCCTCTACCCCAGGACCAACCCTCCTCTACCCCTAGACCACCCCCCCTCTACCCCTAGACAACCAGGACCACCCCCCCTCTACCCACTAGACCCCCAAGACCCTCTGGGTACCCAGGGACAGCTCCCCTCTCCCAAGACCCACACCCAGCACCAGGGACTCCAAAGGCCCTGATGGTTCCTAGAACCTGAGCACCAGGGGAACACCTGGACCAGTCAGGCCGTTTGCATAAAGACTTAAATTTCGTCCCAGACCTCCGTTATGTCCGCAAACGCACCAACTGCACTTCTCTAACCAGGGGCCGCTCAAACCGTATTACAATACTGCCTAACATTCACCTATTCATCCACACATTCACCCATTCATACACATACACCAATTCAAACCCGTATTCACACACCATCGGCGTAGTCAATGGTGCGAGCTGGTCTGGAGCAGTGAGGGTGAGGCGTCTTGCTCGCTTAGGGACACCTCAAAACTCAGCTAGAAGGATCCGGGGATCGAACTAGGAACCTCCTGGGCCACACACCTTTTTAGATTAAAGACCCCCTCCTCATCTCTCCCCCCCCCCCCCCCCCCCCCCCCCCCTCCTCTCTCCAGGCAAGCTTCGTCTCCGCCGGCAACAGGACGGACATCTCTCTGGAGGATCCTGACTTCTGGCAGAAATGGGCCAAGAAGGCGGAGCTAGACCTGGACGCCATCCATGGACGGGTAAGCCCCGCCCCTACCTGGGGTAGAGGTCAGGGGGCCAGACGTAAGGGTCTGTGTGTGTAAGCTGCTTAGCACTGCTACACACGGCTCTGATGCCCGCAGGTTATAGAGATATCACTTAGGCTAATAGCTAATACGCACACATTCACACACGCCTCCAAGCGCTTTATATTCTGAAAGGCCTCTCGCTCGCCCTCTCTCTCGTTGCCCTCTCTCTCTCTCTCTCTCTCTGTCGCTTGCCCTCTCTCTCTCTCTGTCGCTCGTCCCCTCTCTGTCCCTGCCCGCTCTCTTGCTCGCCCCCCCTCTCTCTCTCTCTCTCTCGCCCTCTCCCTTCTTTCATCGTCGCTCTCCTTCACTGCCTGCCTCTTTATTTTCTCGCTCGCTCTTTCTCTCTCAGTATCTCGCTCCCTTTCGCCCTGCCTCTCATTCTCTCGCCCTCTCTTGCTGTGTTCTGAAGAGCCCTTGAATTTAACGCTTAATCCAAACACACGTAACCACACAGTGTGTGTCTATTGGTCCCCAGGGATGGGGTTGTGTTAAGATGGAGGTTGTTTATATTTAGGGTGTGCTTTCATATGGAGGTTGTTTTATTTAGGTTGTGTGCTTATAAGGAGGTTGTGTTAATAAGGGGTTTGATTGCGGTAGTCTGAGGTAATTGTGGCGTTGCCCTGTTCTCCCTGTTTCTGCCCTAGATGAGGGAGGGGCCCCTAATTAATTAAATCTAAAGGGTCATTAATTAGACAACTTAATTGGAGCCCTTAATGTCAGTTGTTATGGAAACAGATCGCTGGTCAGATCAGGGGGAGCAGTTAAGGATGAATGAATATCGGCGTACACAAGCACCTCCCCTCTCCTATTTGTCCTCTCTCCCTCCTCGCCTCCTCTCTCTCTCTCCTTCCCATACCTCTCCTCCTTTTCCTCTCCGCTCCTCCTCCCTGGGGCAGCTAGGAGCCGTCCCATGGAGACAACCTCTTAAAACAGTTTAGTTTGTGGTGGAGAACATCCTTAATATCAGATCATTAGTCATCTGCCTCTGATCCATTAACATGTTGCGTTGAGTATGCCTCTGATCCACTGACATGTTGCGTTGAGGCTGCCTCTGATCCACTAACATGTTGCGTTGAGGCTGCCTCTGATCCACTGACATGTTGCGTTGAGGCTGCCTCTGATCCATTAACATGTTGCGTTGAGGCTGCCTCTGATCCACTGACATGTTGCTTTGAGGCTGCCTCTGATCCATTAACATGTTGCGTTGAGGCTGCCTCTGATCCACTGACATGTTGCGTTGAGGCTGCCTCTGATCCACTAACATGTTGCGTTGAGGCTGCCTCTGATCCACTGACATGTTGCGTTGAGGCTGCCTCTGATCCACTGACATGTTGCGTTGAGGCTGCCTCTGATCCACTAATATGTTGTGGTGAGGCTGCCTCTGATCCATTGACATGTTGCGTTGAGGCTGCCTCTGATCCACTAATATGTTGCGTTGAGGCTGCCACTGATCCACTAACATGTTGCGTTGAGGCTGCCTCTGATCCACTAATATGTTGCGTTGAGGCTGCCTCTGATCCACTGACATGTTGCAGTTGCCTCTGATCCGAACGTGTTGCTGTTGCCTCTGATCCGAACATGTTGAGGTTGCCTCTGATCCGAACATGTTGAGGTTGCCTCTGATCCGAACATGTTGAGGTTGCCTCTGATCCGAACATGTTGAGGTTGCCTCTGATGTCAACCTGTGTCGTATCGTTGATCAGAACACGCTGGTGATTGACACGCCGCGCGTCAGGAAGCAGACGAGACACTTCAGCAGCGCCAAGGAGGACGAGATGCTGGAGTTTTCTGAGCTGGAGAGCGAAGGCGAGGAGCCCAGCCGGCCCACTGCCAAACCCCGTCGGCCCCAGGACCGCGCCCAGGGGTACCCCCGCTCTGAGTGCTTTAGGGTGGAGAAGAACCTGCTGGTCTATGGGTGAGTGGACTGGGTGCTGTGGGGGGAGGGGACTGGGAGATGTTGGGGGAGGGGACTGGGAGATGTGGGGGGAGCGGACTGGGAGGCTAACCTTTGTATATTCATGACTAACAGAAAAGCATCCTGGACCACGTTACCATGGCAACCCAGTCACTCTTACATCACACTCCGAGACACCAGCAGGATACGGTCGCCCACCGCATGGGGTCTCCCTCGTGAGGGGACTTGGGGAGGGAGAGAGAGGGACAGCAGTGAGACCTGAAGGTTGCTAGAGTTAGTCTAGTGCCTGGCTCTAGGACACATCAGTAGATCTGTGACTCAACAGAGCTGGCGTTGTGCAAGAGGTAGTGGTTGTTTGAGGGGGAAGACAGTCTGGGGAAAGGTTCTGGGTTCTCCAATGTCCAGTCTACCTGGAGGCTTCCTAGACCCAGATGACCTCTGACCTCCGTAACAGTCTGTCTCTGAGTCCGCTGCAATTCTGAACGACTAAATATAATTTCTTTCCTCTGCCATCCCCCCTCTTCCCTCCTCCCCTCTCCCTCCAGCTGGGGGCGGTGGAGTGACATCCTGTCCCATGGGCGCTACAAGCGTCCCCTGCGGGAGGCGGACGTGGAGACGATCTGCCGGGCGCTGCTGGCCTACTGCCTCCTCCATTACCGCGGCGACGAGAACATCAAGAGCTTCATCTGGGACCTAATCGCCCCCAACGCCGACGGGACAACCAACACCCTCAGCAACCACTCAGGTACTCACCCACTCATCAATTACTAGCTCGCTCACATATCAGTAACATACAAATATGTATTAAAGTAGTGGTGGTAGAATAAAAAATATATAATATTATTTGCGCTCTCTCGCTCTCTACCCCCTCTTTCTCACTCGCTCACTCTCTCTAGGTCTCTCTACCCCGGTTCCTCGGGGTAGGAAGGGCAAGAAAGGAAAGCTTCAAGCCCCGCTCCCTCAGACTCCACGTGCTGATTGGCTGGCTGGCTGTAACCCCGACCACCTGCTGCAGGAGGACAGCTACAAACGGCACCTCAAACACCACTGTAACAAGTAGGTACACACACTGTAACAAGTGGGTACACGCACTGTAACAAGTGGGTACACGCACTGTAACAAGTGGGTACACGCACTGTAACAAGTGGGTACACACTGTAACAAGTGGGTACACACTGTAACAAGTTGGTACACACTAACAAGTAGGTACACACTGTAACAAGTAGGTATACACACTGTAACAAGTGGGTACACGCACTGTAACAAGGGGTACACACTGTAACAAGTAGGTACACGCACTGTAACAAGTAGGTACACGCACTGTAACAAGTGGGTACACACTGTAACAAGTAGGTACACACACTGTAACAAGTGGGTACACGCACTGTAACAAGTGGGTACACGCACTGTAACAAGTGGGAACACAGTGTAACAAGTGGGTGAACACAGTGTAAAAAGTAGGTACATACACTGTAACAAGTGGGTACACACACTGTAACAAGTAGGTACACACACTGTAACAAGTAGGTACACACACTGTAACAAGTGGGTACACACACTGTAACAAGTAGGTACACACACTGTAACACGTAGGTACACGCACTGTAACACGTGGGTACACGCACTGTAACAAGTGGGTACACACACTGTAACAAGTGGGTACACACACTGTAACAAGTGGGTACACACAATATAACAAGTGGGTACACACAGTATAACAAGTGGGTACACACAGTATAACAAGTAGGTACACACACAGTATAACAAGTAGGTACACACACACACACAGTATAACAAGTAGGTACACACCGACACACACACGACGACACACCGAGACCGACACACGCGCACACGGGGGTTATTATGGGGTGCCATCTGCTAAGCCGGCTAGCAGATTTGTGTGGCTAATAAACCCTGGCACATTGATGGATGGGCACACACACGCTGCCAACTAACACACACGACACACGCACTGACACGCACACGCACACACTTGCCAACAAACACATGCACGCAAGACGCACACACTGCCAAATGCCTGGCAGCATCTTCTGAAGACATTTGAAGGCCGCACGCACACACAGGCGGTTTGTGTGTGAAGTGCTACACAAATGATGTTTGCCTCTCCCTCCCTCCCTCCCTCCCTCCTATCCCCTCCCTTCCCTCCCTCCCTCCCTTCCCTCCCTCCCTTCCTGCCTCCCTCCCTGCCTCTCCCTCCTCTCCTCTCCCTCCCTTCATCCTCTCCCTCCCTCCTCCCCTCCTCTCCCTCCGTCCTCCTCTCCCTCCCTCCTCCTCCTTCTCCTCTCCCTCCCCTCCCCTCCTCTCCCTCCTCCCCTCGGTGTCTTCCCTAATGTTTTACCAACAGCGGTGCTGATGTGCATGACGTTAGTGGTGTGTGCACGGCGGTGATGTGTTTTGGTGTGAGCGGTGGCGGTGTGTGCGCGTGGACGGCGGGTGTGTGCGTGTGCGCGTGCACGGTGTGTCTCGGCGGTGGAGGTGTTCAAAGGTCCTCCAGGAGGGCTATGCTGCAGACTGAGGGCTGAGGCCAGGAGGCAGGCTGTTGGCAGCCTGTTGTGCTGCCTGTTGGCGGCCGCTGTCAGTCTGTGGTCGCTCTGGTCCGGGCGTTCTGCTCTACACTCCATACGGAGGCTGCGGCTGTTATCAGATCAATGTGTTGCTTACTTATCGGAGTCCAAAGACGTGGCCTTATGTCTCTGTGATTCACCTTCTGCAGAAGGATTCTCTTTGGCATAAGGACCTTATGCTCCTTGGTTCTTCTACAGCAGAACCTTAGTGTTGTTCCTCAGTCTTTATCTGACTGGATTGGGCTGGAGTAGGGTGCTCCATTCAGAGCAGGTTTTATATACCAAATTAGATTTTGGAAGCCTCGCATGTTTCAATTCTACAGTAAATATATAGTCCTTTTTCCATCAGATTTTCAAGCGAATTAACTCTTAAAGCAAATTAATTTGTAGCGACATAAGAAGCGCCTAAACGGTTTTCCATCGACAGAATGATTATAGCGAATTAAAATTGTGTCACAATGCCCCGTGTTGAAGCGCATTTTTCTGACCCGCTAGATGATTTTCCATCAACAATGCGCATGCGCGACATTCTATATCGCTTCAGCCGTTTTCCATTACTTTTATGTCGCTAGAACTTTCCCAAAACCACCTCTGCAGAGCGAATTAACTTCGACAAAATCGGCGATATAACCCTTGACAAAATCGGCGATATAACCCTTTTTCCATCACATATGTCGCACTAACTTTTGATGCGCATCATTTTAAAGCGCATTATCTTTTTGATGGAAAAAGGACTAATGATACATGGTGCAGTAGCGCCATCATCCAGCAGCTCCTCCTCTTAGTACAGTGTAACCCCTAGCTGTGACTAACTCATCCTCCTCCTCCTCCTCTAGTACAGTGTAACCCCTAGCTGTGACTAACTCATCCTCCTCCTCCTCCTCCTCTATTACAGTGTAACCCCTAGCTGTGACTAACTCATCCTCCTCCTCCTCCTCTAGTACAGTGTAACCCCTAGCTGTGACTAGCTCCTCTCCTCCTCCTCCCTGTAGTACAGTGTAACCCCTAGCTGTGACTAGCTCCTCTCCTCCTCCCTGTAGTACAGTGTAACCCCTAGCTGTGACTAGCTCCTCTCCTCCTCCTCCCTGTAGTACAGTGTAACCCCTAGCTGTGACTAACTCCTCTCCTCCTCCCTGTAGTACAGTGTAACCCCTAGCTGTGACTAGCTCCTCTCCTCCTCCTCCCTGTAGTACAGTGTAACCCCTAGCTGTGACTAGCTCCTCTCCTCCTCCCTGTAGTACAGTGTAACCCCTAGCTGTGACTAGCTCCTCCTCCTCCCTGTAGTACAGTGTAACCCCTAGCTGTGACTAGCTCCTCCTCCTCCCTGTAGTACAGTGTAACCCCTAGCTGTGACTAGCTCCTCCTCCTCCCTGTAGTACAGTGTAACCCCTAGCTGTGACTAGCTCCTCCTCCTCCCTGTAGTACAGTGTAACCCCTAGCTGTGACTAGCTCCTCTCCTCCTCCCTGTAGTACAGTGTAACCCCTAGCTGGGACTAACTCCTCTCCTCCTCCTCTCCGCAGGGTGCTGCTGAGGGTCAGGATGTTGTACTACCTCAGACAGGAAGTCATCGGAGACCAGGCTGACCGCATCCTGGAAGGAGCAGAGATCAGGTGATAACCTCTCTCTCTCTCCTCCTCAGTCTCTCTCCTCTCTCTCCCCCACCTGTCTATCTCTCCTCCCCTCCCCGTCTGTCTTTTATCGTTCTCCCTTGAAGCTAAATGGAATATATTAGTGTTGCTAGCTGTTGTCTCTGGTTATTGTAGTTCTTCTCAATGAGCTGAGCTTGTTTGTAGTTCTGTTATGATGAATGTTTTAGTTGTAAAAGGATTCACTCAGTCACCCCCACATCTCTACCATCCCCCTCTTTCTGTAGAACATCTGTCCTCCTCTCGCCCCTCCCCCTCTGCTTTCCATCACCCTTTCACCCAGATGTGTGTGCATTTATAATGTCATCCCCCCCTATCCTCTAATCTCAAGTGTGTGTGTGTGTGTGTGTGTGTGTGTCAACTGCCAGAAGTGTGTGTACTGGTGCCAGCTAGCAAACATATGCCAGTGGGATTTTGTGTACTGTTGTGCGTGTGTGGGGGCTGGCTCTGTGTGTGTGTGGGGGGGGGGGGCTAGCTCACTGTGTGTGTGTGGACTGACTGAGATAAGGTCTGAGATGTGAATGATGCTCCACTATAAATTAGACTAAACGCTAGGCTCCATCGTGTCCTGACTGTGACTGTGTGTGTGTAGTGAGCTGGACGTGTGGATCCCCCAGCCCCTCCATGCGGAGGTCCCTGCTGATTGGTGGAACTCTGAGGCGGACAAGTCCCTGCTGATAGGAGTCTTCAAACACGGTAACCCTCTCTCACTCTGCCTCTCTCACTCTGCCTCTCTCACTCTGCCTCTCTCACTCTGCCTCTCTCACTCTGCCTCTCTCACTCTGCCTCTCTCTCTCTGCCTCTCTCACTCTGCCTCTCTCACTCTGCCTCTCTCACTCTGCCTCTCTCTCTCTGCCTCTCTCACTCTGCCTCTCTCTCTCTGCCTCTCTCACTCTGCCTCTCACTCTGCCTCTCTCTCTCTGCCTCTCTCTCTGCCTCTCTCTCTCTGCCTCTCTCTCTCTGCCTCTCTCTCTCTGCCTCTCACTAACTGCCTCTCACTCACTCTGCCTCACTCACTCTGACTCACTCTGACTCTCTCACTCTGCCTCTCTCTCACTCTGCCTCTCTCTCACTCTGCCTCTCTCTCACTCTGCCTCTCACTCTGCCTCTCACTCACTCTGCCTCTCACTCACTCTGCCTCTCACTCACTCTGCCTCTCACTCACTCTGCCTCTCACTCACTCTGCCTCTCACTCACTCTGCCTCTCACTCACTCTGCCTCTCACTCACTCTGCCTCTCACTCACTCTGCCTCTCACTCACTCTGCCTCTCACTCACTCTGCCTCACTCACTCTGCCTCACTCACTCTGCCTCACTCTCACTCTGCCTCACTCTCACTCTGCCTCACTCTCACTCTGCCTCTCTCTCACTCTGCCTCTCTCTCACTCTGCCTCTCTCTCACTCTGCCTCTCTCTCACTCTGCCTCTCTCTCACTCTGACTCTCTCTCACTCTGACTCTCACTCACTCTGCCTCTCACTCACTCTGACTCTCACTCTGTAATCTGTTCACTCACTGACTCTGTGCCACCCGTTGTTGGGGGTTGCTATGGTGATGGTGAGGGCAGCAGTGCTATCTGGAGAGTGATTGATCCTATCTGACAGCACACACACACGCATGTACACACACGCGCACTGGTATCTATGGGGCTCATCCATAGATAAAGAGGATCAAAGTTCATCTACACACACGCAGCGGAATAGTGATGGTCCATAAAGACCTGATTATTAGTGTTGGGCTCCAGGGTGTGTGTGTGTGTGTGTGTGTGTGTGTGTGTGTGTGTGTGTGTGTGTGTGTGTGTGTGTGTGTGTGTGTGTGTGTGTGTGTGTGTGTGTGTGTGTGTGTGTGTGTGTGTGTGTGTGTGTGTGTGTGTGTGTGTGTGTGTGTGTGTGTGTGTTAGGGTGAAACGCCACAATCCTCCTAATTGAAATGTTATGTTGAGGAAGAGGGGGGCTGAGTATGGGGGGAGGGGTCCCTCACGCTCCTCCTACTCTCTCCTGCCTCCCCTCTCTCTCTCCCTGCCTACCCTCCCCCCTCTCTCTGCCTCCCCTCCCCCCTCTATCTCTCGCCCCCTGAGTCTGTTGGATCTGCACACTCTAATCTGTTCTGCCTGAATCACCAACGGACACACACCTAAAAACACATCTACACACACACACACACGTAGGAACACACCTAGCTAGACACGCACACGTAGAAACACTCATCTAGACGCACACAAAGTAGCACAGGTTTGTGTGTGTGTGTGTGTGTGTGTGTGTCAGCCTGACACAAATGAGCACCTGCTGGCTCACTTGGACGTGCACTCGCTCGGATGAACACTCACACACACACACACACACACACACACACTCTCTGGCTCCTGGGGTCATCCCTTCTGCCGCTGTTTTTGTCTACCTCATTTATTATGGAGTGTGGGGGTGTGTGTGACTAGGGTTGTGTTTGTGTGTCTGGTGTGCGTTTGTCTGTCTAGTGTGTGTGAGTGATTGTTGGGGTGTGTGTGTGTGTGTGTGTGTGTTTGTGTCGGGGCAGGCTGATGGCCGATAGCTCATGTTGTTGTTGTGGTTCTAAGAGGAACTGGTCCAGCAGGTGGTCGGCATGGAGACCATCAGGGTGTTGAGGTTTAGACCTGGGACCACCAGACCCCCTCCTGGCTGACCTCTCTCTCTCTCCAGGCTGTGTGCTGTAACTCTGTCTCTCTCTCTCTCTCTCTCTCTGTCTCTCTCTCTCTCTCTCTCTCTCTCTCTCTCTCTCTCTCTGTCTCTGTCTCTGTCTCTGTCTCTGTCTCTGTCTCTGTCTCTGTCTCTGTGTCGGCTGTGTGCTGTAACTCTGTGTGTGTCTCCCTCTCTCTGTCTCGGCTGTGTGTCTCTCTGTCTCGGCTGTGGGCTTTATCTCTGTCTCTCCCTCTCCAGGCTATGAGAAGTACACGTCGATGCGAGCTGACCCTGGTCTGTGTTTCCTGGAGCGCGTTGGAATGCCCGACGCTAAGGCCATGGCCGCCGAGCAGAGAGGAGCGGACATGATGACGGACGGCGTAGAGGGGTACGCACACACCTCCTCCTCAAACAACTTCTCACACACCTCTTCCTCAAACGACTCCTCACACACCTCCTCCTCAAACGACTCCTCACACACCTCCTAATCAAACACCTTCTCACCTCCATCGCACACCCCCCCCCCTCAAACTCCTTCTCATCACACTCCTCCCCATATTGAGGTAGTATCTGCTTAACTAAGTGAATAATCAGAAAGTAATGCTGTAATGAAGCTATAATGAAGCTATAGTGTGTGTAATGTGATCTTAATAACATGAACATAGATCTAGACGTATAGATGTAGATATATAATGTGATCTTGATAACATGACCATAGATCTAGACGTATAGATGTAGAAATATTTCTAACATGGTGATCCCCCTGCAGGGAGGAGGAAGACCCCGAGTACAAGCCCTCAGGATGACCTTCAAAGACGAGATGGACGAGTTCACCAACTCCCCCCTGGAGGAGCCCCAGGAGGCGGACCCCGAGGGTAACGCATGAACACATGAGCTCACTAACACGTGAACACATGAGCTGACCCTCCCACATGAACTCGATAACACATGAACACATGAGCTGACCCTCTCACCTGAACACATGCACTCCTGTAGCCCCTCCTCCTCACGCTCTGTCTCCCTCTGCAGCCAAGTCAGGAGAGAACGGCCGAGTGGGCGGGGCCTCGGGCCAGGCAGGACGTCTCTATTGGCCGGCGGCCTCTGCGCTGACGGCCCGCCTGCGGCGCCTGGTGACGGCGTACCAGCGCTCCAACCGCCGAGAGCTGCAGCGGCAGGAGGCCCTCAGCCGGCCGGACGGCCGCCGCCGCCGCCGCCGCGACTTCAACCCCGACCTCGCCATGCTGCCACCCGCCGAGGGGGGCGCGGCCTACCTGCAGGAGGGCGGGGTCTTCATGGCGGAAGGGGGTGCGGCCTACCTGGCCAAGAGCGGGCCCTTCGTACCCGAGGCCGCCACCCACACGGCGCTCATGGGAGAGCTGTTCTTCAAGGAGAGACGGCAGAGGTGGGCTATGTCTCTCTATCTCGGTCTCTCTATCCAATGAGGTGGATGTTATCTAACCGTACGTTCACATCAAACGCGAACGGGCGGCACGATTCCTTACGAAATCAACGTACAGACGCGAATCAGGCGAATATTTCGCTAGACAAAACCCGCGTCAAGATTTGATTTGCAGCGCGACATTTTTAACCCGGCACGGGCGGGCGCGCTCACGTGAATTAGCAGCGCGGCATTTTCCCTCGAGTTGAAATATTTCAACTTTGCCGCGACATTCGCGTGATTACAGCCAATCAGCGTTCAACAGCGTGGCCACTGAATGACATGCGAAATGTAACGTCCAATCAGAGTTCAACCGGCCAACTGTTCCCTGCAGTGCAGTCCGGGGTGAACCGCAGCATGGAGGAGAAAGTCATTGTTGCCGTTTGCGACTCCCTGAGCTCTATATATCTCCATACATCTGTGAACTCCTGCACACCAACACACCCACCCTCACTCTGCCATGGGGTCCAGGGCATTCAGCCGATCTGCCCCCCACCTCTGGAACACCCTCCCACCTGACATCCGTAACTCTGACACCCTCTCCACTTTTAAGTCCCGTCTAAAAACACATCTTTTAAACTGACATATTCAATCTAATTCATTGTCTCCCACCCATTTCCCCCCACTTGTTTAAATTGTTTCAATGTATCTTGTTCTTGTGCTTTTTATGATTGTTGATTTTGTTTTTTTAAACACTGCCCGGTAAGGTGACCTTGAGTGCTATGAAAGGCGCCCTCAAATAAAATTAATTATTATTATTATTATATATAATGGTATATAATATAATTTTATAATATAAAATTATGATTTGTCTTGCGACAAATGTGTGTTTTGGTGTGAACGCCGGGTAAGGTGGTGTTATGAGGCAGATGTTATTGCGGGGCTCTAAGGTGATGTTGGGTGTCTCCGCCTTTCGTCTTTTAAGATGCATCATGGTCAGACGGTAACATGTAGCCCTGCTCCACCCAGGTGGACGCGTCGGGAGGAGGCAGACTTCTACCGGGTGGTGTCAACCTCGGGGTGGTGTTCCACCCCCCGCGGCAGGGCTTTGACTGGGCCCAGTTCAGGGCTTTCCGCCCGGCTGGACAAGAAGACGGACGAGAGCCTGGAGAAATACTACTATTCCTTTATCGCCATGTGCAAGAGGGTGTGCCGCATGAGCCTCAAGACACACTCAGGTACAGACGCACTACTACACACACACACACTACACACTACACTAGTGGGTCTGCCGCATGAGCCTCAAGACAGACAGGTGCACACACACTACCACACACTACACATACACTACTACACACTACACTAAGTACTTAAGCTGACTTGGTAGTAGGATGTATTTAGGGCTGATCTAGTACAATGAGTAATCAGTGCTGACGTAGTAGTAACGGTGTCATTGCAGTGCTGAATTTGAGTGTGTCTGCAGTGCTGACGTAGTAGGAAGTGTCTGCAGTGCTGACGTAGTAGGAAGTGTCTGCAGTGCTGACGTAGTAGGAAGTGTCTGCAGTGCTCGCGTAGTAGGAAGTGTGCAGTGCTCGCGTAGTAGGAAGTGTGCAGTGCTCACGTAGTAGGAAGTGTGCAGTGCTGACGTAGTAGGAAGTGTCTGCAGTGCTCACGTAGTAGGAAGTGTGCAGTGCTCACGTAGTAGGAAGTGTCTGCAGTGCTCACGTAGTAGGAAGTGTGCAGTGCTCACGTAGTAGGAAGTGTGCAGTGCTCACGTAGTAGGAAGACTATGCAGTGCTGGCGTAGTAGGAAGTCTATGCAGTGCTGACGTAGTAGGAAGTGTCGATGCAGTAAGTGTGTTTTCAGTGCTGACGTAGTAACAGTGTGTATGGAGTGCTGACGTAGTAGTAACGGTACGCCCCATCCACAGAGCTCCCTGACCCCACCCTGATCATCGACCCCATCACTGAGGAGCGCGCCTCCCGGACCCTGTACCGCATCGAGCTGCTGCGCCGCATCCGGGAGCAGGTGCTGCCCCACCCGCAGCTGACGGAGCGCCTGCTGCTGTGCCAGCCCTCCCCTGACCTCCCCGACTGGTGGGAGTGCGGTCGCCACGACCACGACCTGTTGCTAGGCGCCTCGCGGCACGGCGTGAGCCGCACGGACTACCACATCCTCAACGACCCCGAGCTCGCCTTCCTGGAGGCCCACCGCCGCCACGCCCATAAGGGCGGGGCCGTGGCAAGACACGCCCCCACGCCTGACCCTGGAGCCACGCCCCTCCTCACGCCCGCCGAGGTGGCCAGCGCTGCTAGCGCCGCCGAGGCTACCCTGGCTAAGGAGGAGGAGGAGGAGGAGGAGGTGGAGGAGGGAGAGGGGGAGGCGACGGTGAAGGCGGAGGGAGAGACTCCAAAAGCCGATGAGGTCAAGGAGGAAGTGGAGGTTGAAGGAGAAGGTAAAGAGGAGAACCTGGCCTCCCCCAAGAAGGAGGTGAAGGAGGAGGAGACGGAGCTCCCGGCCTCAAGCCAAGAGGAGCAGAAGGAGAAGCCGTCAGAACCAATCGGATCAGACCAGGAGGAGACCGGGAAGCAGGGAGGAGAGGAGGAGGTGGAGGCAACGGCGATTGAACCCCCCTCATCCCCTCCCAAGGAGCAGCCCAAGACCATGAGTCCCCAGAAGGAGGTGCTGGAGGAGCCGGAGGAGGAGGGCCGGGGGACAGAGGGCAGCTCTCCTCCTTCTCCCAAGTCTCCCCCGACCGAGAGGAGTCAGGAGGAGGATGAGGAGAAGATGGACGAAGACGACAAATCTGAGAAGTCTTCCCAGGCGGAGGGTGAGTGGAGCCCTAGTTAGACTAGTTACTAGTTAGCACTTAGTAGGTTAGCATGGCGCAGGATAGGGCTTCTATGGCTGTATTAATTCGTTTGCTGAGGATTTAGCTCTGATGCTATCTAGCGCCTTAGCTATAGCTCCCTCATGTTGCCTAGCCCTAGCTGTTAATCCTACGTAGATCCCTCGCCCTAGTGCAGGCTCCCTGCAGTGATGACGTCATGCTCCGTGGGGAGGGGTCTATTCCTGGAGTTCCCCCTGTGGAGGGGGGCCGCTGTGGGGGGCGTTAATGAGTCCAGGTGTCGTCAGGGTGACGGATCTGAAATGAGGGCCCGTCTCCCTTGACAACACGTCCTTATCCTGGTCTGATCCTGTCCTCCGTCTGTCTCTCTCCTCCCTCCTCCCTCCTTCTTATCCTGATCTCTCTCCCGCCTTCCCTCTCTCTCCCCCTCCAGCGAGCGCTCCGTCGGAGCAGAAGAACTTTGACGAGGACAGCAACGTGTCTCTGCCGGCGTCGGGGCGGGACGAGACGGCGGAGCCCTCGGCGCTGCAGGACCTCCTGCCCGGGCTGCCGGAGCGCAGCTACTCCTTCTCCTTCTGGCCCAAGGTGAGGCCGCTGACCGGGGGGCAGACCACACACGGGGGGGTGCTCGCATACCAACGGGCAGTAGCTCTCCCACTCACTCGTGCTCGTTCACTCTCTCCCTCACTCAAACTCTCGCTCACTTTCTCTCACACTCCGGCCGTTCTGCGTTGGATTCGACAGCAGATGGATAGTTCTGTGGTCTTAGATCCAGTTTGGGGCCGTGTGTCTTTGTATGATCTGGGACTCTTGATAGACAGGAGGTGGTGGGGCCGCGGGACCCTAGATGAGGAGGGGGTTCACTGGCTGAGGCAGACACTTCTCCAACACTTTGGAATAACAACACCATTAACCATCTGCCTCTGTCTGTCACCTTCACCTCCCCCTCTCTCTGCCCTCCGGCCCCCTCCCTCTTCCCTCTCCCTCCTCAGGATCGGGTGATGATCAACCGGATGGATAATATTTGCGACGCCATCTTGAAGGGCAAGTGGCCGGTCAACAGGCGCCAGCTCTTTGACTTCCCCGGCAACCTGTTGCCGGGCTACAGTGCCGCGGCGACCTCCGCCACGGCCGTCGCACCGGCAACGGAGAGCCCGCTGCAGAGGCGGAGCCTAGCGGAGCTGTCAATGGCGGCCGCACACGCCGCCTACAGCGGCAGTGAAGACATCACCCTGTCCCCGCATGTGCACGTGAGTCACACACACACCTGCTAGTGCATGTGAGTCACACACACAAACCTGCCACGTGCACGTCAGTCACACACCACATGCACAGCACTAACCTTCAGCTATGCTAATGAGGCTATTTTTATAATCCCTGGTGGAGGTGGAGGGTTAGCGCTGACGCTACATGTGCTGTTAGCATTTAGCATTCTCACACCGTACTGAGGAAACCACAGGTGCTGGGGCTCGCTGTTTCAATCACTCTCACTACATGAAGTTAAAATATACTAACATTAAATAGGTGTCAGCTTAGGGTTGTGTAACCAACAGTAATCCGGGAAGAATTCACTGTCCGTTGAGTGTGTGTCGGTGTGTATCAGGTTGTAACACTGTCCTCCAGGAGTGTGTATCAGTGTGTGTGTCCTCCAGGAGTGTGTATCAGTGTGCGTGTCCTCCAGGAGTGTGTATCAGTGTGCGTGTCCTCCAGGAGTGTGTATCAGGCTGTAACGCTGTGTGTGTCCAGCAGGAGGACCCCCTCAGCTTGACGGTGCCGCGGCAGCGCCGGCGGAGGAGGAGGAAGGTGGAGATCGAGGCGGAGCGCGCAGCCAAGAGGCGCAACCTGATGGACATGGTGGCCCAGCTGAGAGAGAGCCACGCTGCTACAGACACCCAGAACCACGCCATGGACCTCACTAAGGTACACACACACAGAACCACGCCTTGGACCTCAGTAAGGTACACACACACCCAGAACCACGCCATGGACCTCACTAAGGTACACAGAACCAAGCCATGGACTTCATGCATTTATCTACAATTCTCTTGCTATTAGCTAGCTAGCTAGCTGTATTGTTTTGCTTACTAGCTCTAGCGTTTAAATTACAAGCGTTAAACCTGCTTGAACAAGCACTAAGCTTGCTAGCTCTGTGGTGCAGCTCTCTGGTCTGTTCCAGCTGTGGCTGTAGATGTACTGGGAGATCGACCTGGCGGCGTTCTTAGGTCAAAGGGAGGATGGACATTGACCTCTCATGACCTTCTGTTGTTCCAGGGCATGCACCATCACCACAAGGCTGCCGCCTCATTGGCCGGCTTCTCCAGCCCCTCCCTCAAGGCCCAGATGGAACTGTTGCAGCAGCAGATCCCGCCCTCCGGCCACAGGGCCAACGGCTCATTGGACGCCGACCTGCCCATAATGCGAAGGAGGCGTGGCCGCAGGAAAAATGTAGAGGGACTGGAAATGCTGTTCATGGGCAACAAGAAAGGAGGAGCAGCAGCGGGAGGAGCAGCAGCAGAAGGAGGAGCAGAAGGGGTGAGGCGGCGGGCTGAAATAAATGGATCTAAACAATATGATGTAGTAAAATGTACATCACGCGACATTACAATATACTCAAAGCCATAAATGTAAAAACTACAATGTTAAAAGAACAAATGGAGCAGTGAAAGACGGAGAACACAAACAATTACAATTACAATTAGGGCATTTGGCAGACGCTTTTATCCAAAGCGACTTACATCAGTTAATACACACATTGACACACCGACGGAAGAGTCAACCATGCAAGGCGACAGCCAGCTCGTCAGGAGCAGTTAGGGTTAAGTGTCTTGCTCAGGGACACATCAACACTCGGCTAGGAGGAGCTGGCGATCGAACTAGCAACCTTTCAGTTACAAAACAACTGCTCTACCTCCTGAGCTAAGAGACTCCCAACCACCCAACATGGCTGACTTCCTGCTCTGGGGCTGACTTCCTGTTGTGTGCTTGTTGCAGGACGAATCGGAGGGGACCAAGGCTTCGGCGGGTGAGGGGGTCCGCGAGGCATCCCGGGGCGGGCGAGGGGCAGGGGGTTCCGGGCGGAGTCCGGGCCGACGCCCCCCCGCCGCGCCGGAGGACGGAGAGACGGCCACCGCGTCCAATCAGGAGCTCAGAGACTGGCTGCAGCAACACCCCTCCTACACCATGGACATGACCAGCTTCACACCAGTAAGACCAGTAACATGACCAGCTTCACACCAGTAAGACCAGTAACATGACAAGCTTCACACCAGTAAGACCAGTAACATGACCAACTTCACACCACTCAGACCAGTAACATGACCAACTTCACACCAGTAAGACCATTAACATGAATGAAGACCATGACAAGCTTCACACCAGTAAGACCGGTAACATGAATGAAGACCATGACAAGCTTCACACCAGCAAGGCCAGTAACATGACCAACTTCACACCACTAAGACCAGTAACATGACCAACTTCAGACCAGTAAGACGTGTCAGCATGTGATGTCATAATGACACCCCTCCCCCCCCCCCAGAAGAGCGAGGACCTGATGATGTCCCAGCTGTCCAAGCCCAAGCAGAAGCGCCACCGCTGCAGGAACCCCAACAAGATCGACATCAACACGCTGACCGGGGAGGAGAGGGTCCCCGTGGTGAACCGCCGCAACGGACGCAAGGTAGCGCCCCGCAGCACGCACAACAGCCTGTCACATGGTCTATCACACAGTCTAGCACACGCACACAGTCTAACACATTCACAATCGGAAAATTAATAGTAGGACTGTATGAATAAAGTGGAGTTGAGATTGACATGTTGTTCTTCTCAAGATGGGCGGGGCCATGGCTCCACCAATGAAAGAGCTCTCCCGGTGGCTGCTGGAAAACCCAGAGTTTGCCATCGCTCCCGATTGGACAGACATCGTCAAGCAGTCGGTGAGTGACAGCTGATGCCGGCCAATCAGATGGAGCCTAGTTTTCACTGTATTCATTATCACTGCCTTGTGAGGACACTGTTGTTCAGCTCCATGTGAGGACACTGTTGTTCAGATCCATGTGAGGACACTGTTGTTCAGCTCCTTGTGAGGACTGTTTCTCAGCTCCTTCCTAACCACTGCTCCTTCCTCCCTGCAGGGTTTCCTCCCAGAAGCCATGTTCGACCGCCTGCTGACCGGCCCGGTCGTCCGCGAGGAGGGGGTCCGTCGTCGTGGGCGAAGACCAAAGTCTGAGATAGCGAAGGCTGCGGCGGCCGCCCAGGCAGCGGCTGCAGCCCAGGCCGCCCAGGCTACACTGGCCTCCGCTGCCTCCTCCAGCGGTACGTTAGCTCGCTAGCATTATTAACGCTCTGTGCTTCACCAATGGAACTAGGAATGGTTGTACAATGATCAGTAACGTAGTAGGCCTCTGTGTCACAAGAAAACACATTGTTCGATTTCCTATCTTTGTGGGGACTTCGGAGGTCAAAGGTGGGAGGTCTCTTAACAAGATGGGAGGTCTCTTAACAAGATGGGAGGTCTCTTAACAAGATGGGAGGTCTCTTAACAAGATGGGAGGTCTCTTAACAAGATGGGAGGTCTCTTAACAAGATGGGAGGTCTCTTAACAAGATGGGAGGTCTCTTAACAAGATGGGAGGACCCTTTACAAGGTGGGAGGACCCTTTACAAGGTGGGAGGACCCTTTACAAGGTGGGAGGACCCTTTACAAGGTGGGAGGACCCTTTACAAGGTGGGAGGACCCTTTACAAGGTGGGAGGACCCTTTACAAGGTGGGAGGACCCTTTACAAGGTGGGAGGACCCTTTACAAGGTGGGAGGACCCTTTACAAGGTGGGAGGACCCTTTACAAGGTGGGAGGACCCTTTACAAGGTGGGAGGACCCTTTACAAGGTGGGAGGACCCTTTACAAGATGGGAGCTCTCTTAACAAGATGGGAGCTCTCTTAACAAGATGGGAGCTCTCTTAACAAGGTGGGAGCTCTCTTAACAAGGTGGGAGCTCTCTTAACAAGGTGGGAGCTCTCTTAACAAGGTGGGAGCTCTCTTAACAAGATGGGAGCTCTCTTAACAAGGTGGGAGGTCCCTTAGCAAAGTGGGAGGCTGTAATCTGTGTTGTCTATGCAGGAGGTCTGAACCCGCTGCTGCTCAGCAGTCTCCTGGGGGGGATGGACCTGTCGTCGCTGCAGAGCCTCCAGTCTCTCCAGCTGGGGGGGATGGACCTGTCGTCCCTCCAGAGCCTGCAGTCCCTGCAGCTGGCTGCCGGCCTCATGGCTTTCCCGCCCTCCTCGGACCCCAAGCAGGCGGCCGCCAACGCGGCAGCGGCCTCCATGCTGCCCCTCATGCTGCCCGGCATGGGGGGGCTTGGGGGCATGGGGGGGCTGTCCAACATGTTCAGCCTGGGCGGTCTGGGCGGTCTGTTCGGAGGGAACTTAGCCGCCGCCTCGTCACAGTCGCCATTCGGCGCCATGGTAACGGGGACGGCCGGCAACGGAACCCTGGAGGAGGAAGAGGAGGTGGAGGAAGAGGAGGAAGGGAGCAGCAAGAGGAGGAGAGACGAGGAGGAGGGGAGAGAGGGAGGAGCTGCGGAGGAGGGAGAAGCAGAAGGGAAGAAGGCGAAGAGAAGGAAGAGGAAGGCGGAGCGCGAGGAGAAGGCCAGCGGCAGCGTGGCCGCGCCCCTGGCGGCGGACCCGCCCTCGGAGGCGGCGGTGCTGAACGGAGACGCGGCGGCGCTGCTGGCCGGCCTGTCGGCCAACTCTCTGGGCTTCAACCCCTTCCTGCTGTCCAGCATGGCCCCGGGGCTCTTTTACCCCTCGGTGTTCCTGCCCCCCGGCCTGGCCGCCCTCGGCCTGCAGGGCTTCCCCTCGGCCTCCGCCAGCACGCTGGCTCAGCTGCAGAGCGCAATGGCCACCGCCTCCGCCGTTGCCACGGCCACCAGCAGCCCCACCCCCAGGAAGGAGGGAGGAGCGGCAGGAGAGGAGCAGGGCGGCGCGGCGGCCCAGGAGGGCGGAGGAGCGGACAGTGACTTGGGCGGAGAGAGAGAAGAGGAGGAGGAGGAGGAGACGGGAGGAGAGGGGGATGACTCACCGATTGAGGAGGAGGAGAGGGAAGGGGAGGGCGAGCAGGAGGGCTCCTCAGAGAAGGACAAGAGTGACTGAAGGTAAAAAAGGAAAAGAGGACACGACAGGAAACACAAACTTGACCGACCTCGGGGTATAACGAAGGCCCGGTCTCTCCGTCTGTCTCTCTCCCCCCTCCCCCCTCAGATATCTAAGCGGGATGAGTTCTCATCTTTCTGTTGTGTGTCCTGGTTCTGCCAGCTATATCTACTGTGTGTGGGAGCGCGGTCTCTCTCGGTAGTCTAGTCAGGATCCTCTACTGGGAGGGGGCGGGGCCCCTCCTCCACCTAGTTTGACCTTCAACCTGTCGGCACTGTGCAGTGCTTCAGAAGTGATAAAGTATAAAGAGCAAGCGGTCTGCTGGCCGCCTCAGGAGTCGGTGTTTCCAGAACTGTCTCTGGACTCTTGATATTGACTGAAGTTACACTTTGATTTTCTTTTTTTCTTCCTTAACATTCTAAAAACGGCATTATGAGGTCGCCCGCCTGTCTGACGACGCTGCTGCAAAGGAATTGTGGGTAATGGAGTTTATCTGCTGCATCGTCTCAGAGCAGATTTTGTTTTGTAATTTTATTACTTTTTTTTGTAGTTCTCACATATCAGACCAGGTTGACTTTAAAGCGTTTCTACATGTCTGTCACACACTGCAATACCCACGCGCACACGCAGAGGACCAGCCCACATCCAGGTCCAACTCTGACCCAGGTCAAACTTACATCCAGGTCAAACTCGCATTCGGGTGGTCTAGCTCACATCCGGGCGGTCTAGCTCACATCCAGGTCTAGCTCGCGCTGGGTCCTGCGTGTGGTGTGTTGGAACGGCCCGGTGACTGAACCCCCTCTCAAGGGTCTTACTACTGTCTTCATCTCTCTCTGGGATCGTCTGCTCTGCCTGGCATGGGCGGGCGGGGGTTGGGGACCTCTGATTGGCTGGTGTCTCTCAGGCAGGAGCGGTCTCTCCCAGGGGAGGGAGCCGGGGGAACGTGGTCTCTCCCGGTCCGGGTTGGAACTCCGCCCACCCGACCTGTTGTCCGTTGTTGTCCTGCGCCGTAGCCATGGCAGCGGCTGATCTAGTCTCACACTGTGGAACGCCGTGGAACACTGAACACGCGGCGCTCACTAAAAAATAGGTTCTATATCATATATATCTATGAATTATGGGCTGGTGTATTGTCGTGGAAACACAGGTTGACATCGCTGCCTTTTAAACGCTGTGGGCGTCTTGAACGCATCCCCCCCCCTGCTGACACAGCAATAATCAAGGCAGCTTTTGAATGTTCAGACATAACATACACACACACAAACACGCACACACATAAACACACAAACACAAACAGTACATGACTAACCAGATGTGTGGTATGAAATAAAAATGAACCTAAACTGTAAATGATGAATAATACTGCAATCATGTCTCACTCTGTTCCTGTTGATGCACTGGTGTTGAGAGTTCAATATAATCAGGTACCTTTATTACTTAGCTACTTTCTTGAAATGGACTTTTAGTTACTTTTAGCCAGCAAGCTGAAGAGCATTACCTCAAAATTATCTAGCCTTGAAGTTTACAGACTTACCGTGTACATGTTCTTTATTTTGGTGTGTCTTTTTGTTTTATTTTGTTTTTTGAGACATCATTATGATGAATTGTAGCTATGATGCTTTTAATAAAAGTGAATCACAATATTCGCCTAGGAAACCACATCCTCTCCGTCTCCATTATTTTGTGGGTGGGTGGGTGACTGGGTGTTGGTGAGTGTAGTCAAGCATCAGCAATGGCCTGCCTCCGTCTGCAGCCGCTGACGAAACCCGAACTGACAGCCAGACGTGTGTGTGTAGTGGGTGAATGTCTGACCGTCGCGCTAACAAAGGAATGCAGCCAGACCTTTGGTCGGCTCTCTGGCGTAGACTTAGCCCGGTCCGAAAAGCTAACAGTCTTCAGACCAAAGCTTGAGCTCTGAACCCCAATGTGTAATCTTGTAAATATGAAGACTGGACTGACGCAGATAATAAATAATAACATGCTGCAAGATATACATTCAGTTCAAATGGATAGCTTTCATGCTAAGAAGGTAGGGCTAAAACTAAAGAATAAAGGCCTAAAATATGGTTATTTGGTTGTACTTTGGGTTAGGGTGTGGTTGGCTACAGCGAGGGTGGGTTGGCTACAGCAAGGGTTATTCAACCCTTGTTATTGTAGTTGATGAATTAATATCAACTACAATAGAGATCCATGTTTATCATGCTACCTCACCAACTCTGTCTCTCGAAACGTCCCCACAAATATGAGAGTGGGTGTATGTGTTTGAGAGACGTCTGGCCTAATCGTCTTGCTGGAGGAAGTGGGACGTGAAATCCACCAGCCCTCCTGGGTACACACACCAACCCAGCATGCACTCTGTCTCTCAGACATCGTCTTTCTCTCTCTCTAACCCAACCCTAACCTAACCATTAAACCATGACCTAACCATAAAGCCCTAACATTTTGGGTTTAATGGTTTGGTTAGTGCCAAACCTAACCATTAAACTTAGCCCAAACCATTGAGCCCTAACCTACCCATTAAGCCCTGACCTAACAATTAGACCTATCCATCAAACCCAGCCCTAACCATTAAACCCTAACCTTACCATTAAACCCTAACCCAACCATTAAACCCAGCCCTAACCATTAAACCCTAACCCAACCATTAAACCCAGCCCTTACCATTCTTTTCCTTTTTTCTTTGAATGTTAAGCCCACCAACATGTTATGTTGGTGCGCTTCAAGCAGCCAGTGATTGATCGGCAGGTGTTATTCAACGCTGGGCCTAGCTTCTTGTCATGGGAGGATCTCTCCCAAACAAGACACGCATACTCTGCAGAGGTGTAGAACAGGGCCAAACCAGTAGATCTTATGCCGCGTTTCCACTGCAGGGTGCGGAACGGATCGGTTCGCAAAGGTGCGGTACGGGTTGCGTTTCCACCCCCAAAAGTGGGCGTGACCCGGACTTAGCTGTACCCGTTTTGGCCTCGTTTTCAGTACTCCTCCGTTGGGGTACTGAAAACGAGACAAGACGCCTGAAAGGGTCCCGGGAAATTCTAGCTACACATCCCCTCCGTTGATTGGTCGACAGAATCATCACTTCCGGGCGACGTGGGGATAAAAACAAACAAACAGTAGCCTCGAGGTATTATTCTTTACAATTAACATGTCGCGTAAAACGCTTGCTTGGGCGAACAAGGAGGTGGAGACGTTCGTCTGCATTCTTGGGGAGGAAGACGTTGTTTACGATGTTTACGTAGCTGCCGCGGCGATCAACATCCGGCCTACCTAAAAGGGTACTGTCGGCGGTGGAAACGCGACCTCGGAACTGAGCTGGGCTATACCGCTCCCTCCCTACCGCACCATTGCGAACCGATCCGTTCCGCACCCTGCATTGGAAACGCGGCAAAAGACGGCTCCTGTCACCAGTCCTTTATGGTACCTGTATTCTATGTGCTGTGTGAGGCTTCTTGTCAGCATGCAGTTGTTCATCAGCTCAAGGACCCCATTCCGTGTCAGAGGTCCAAACTGCTTGATCTCCTCTGTGAAAATGTTGTCCAGGCCGATGGTTTTGCAAGTCTTGAGGGCTTTGATGCCTACAGTATATTGAGCTCTTCAAGGGCTCAGTCTGTCCGGTGTTTTGGGAGTGCTGAAGTCGGTCTACCTTTGGTCTTGGCTGTTTGGTGATGGATTTCCCATTGAGCAGCAACTGATACACAACTTGGTTGGCCGTGGTGGTATACTGTTGCTGTGTTGGAGTTGATGGGTCATTGCTGATTTTTCGGATGAGGCTCTATGCCTTTTTTCATTTTTTTGCCATATTAGTTGTCTCCAGTAGAGTTTGCCATTTCCACTCGCGGCATTCTGACAGGGAGGTCATGAGTCTCTCACCTACTTCGATGATGCTTTCAGCAAAGGGGTCAGATTCGTAGAGCTGTTGCTATTGCTCATATAGTTCGCTACTTGCAGCGTCAAGGCCAGGGATGGATTGAGTGTGACAGCCTCTTGGGATGTTCTTCTGGGCTGCCTGATGAACTAGCTTGGTGAAGATACGATTTTTGGGGTCCGCTTGATGGTGGGGGTCTTTAAGATATTCTTGGAAGCCAGGCCAGTTCGCTTTCTCAAAGTTTAATCTTCTCCGGAAAGGAACTGTGGCTGGGGTAACTGCAGCATTGACTGTAAGGCCGATTGGGCCGTGTCAGTCCCAGCTTCTTGCTCAATCCAGAGATGTTATGCCTGACAAACGTGATATCAGGGTTGTAGCCGGCTTTCCATCGCCCCCTATCAAAGGACTTTGGTAGTTTGGCATCATGGATCAGGTAGAGCTGGTTGGTTTCGGCTACTGCTTCCAATTCATCTTCATCGTCAGTTTCCGGCGTATCCCCATTGTGAACTGTGGCTGTTGAAGTCTCCAATCCCACTATCCTTTGATGGTATTTCTGCCATCAGGAAAGTTGTAGAGGTGGCTTGTAGACGGAGCTGATGGTAATTGCTCTGAGCTCAGGGGTTTGCTGTTTTCATCGCTCTTTGATGTTTATGCGATGATTGTCCTGTTTTTTGCAAGCTTGACGCTTCCATGTTTTCCATGTGTTCTTTCAATGAGGGTGGTCATGCCTTCCACTCGAGGGCGGGGATGTTTGGGTCCGCGGTGAGTTTTTTGAAGGCAGAGAGTATCACACTGATGCTCTCTGCAGAGTTAGGAAGCAAGTTCTTCTCAGCTGCAGACAGTCCTTCAACATTTAGAGATATGATGGTCAAAGATGGCCTTGGTGGCAGGCGTTGGCCTCTCTTCCTCTTTCGGGCTGATGGGCTAGTGCCATTATTTGGGCTATTCGACATCATTTGTCTTTCGGCTTGGCGTCAAAGTGTTTGGTAGAATTCGCAAGTAGTATTGTTGATATTACTTGGCAGGGATCGCGACGTGAACTCTTCTACCTTGATCCCCCTAACCATTAAACCCTGACCTAACCATTAAACCCTGACCTAACCATCAAACCCTAACCTAACCATTAAACCCTCACCTAACCATTAAACCTTAACCTAACCATTAAACCCTAACCTAACCATCAAACCCTGACCTAACCTAACCATCAAACCCTAGCCTAACCATCAAACCCTAGCCTAACCATCAAACCCTAACCTAACCATCAAACCCTGACCTAACCTAACCAATAAACCCTAACCTAAACAGTTCTTCTTTAGTCAGGTTTTTGCATGTGACACACACTGCATGCATGCATGCATGCATGCGTGCGCGCGTGTGTGTGTCTTTGGCTGGACGTGTCACTTCCTGCTCCCTGTGGTTGTCATGGCAATAAAGAGCCATCTGCTGTCGGCATGACGACCTGCGGCCTGCTGGCTGTCAGCCAACTGTGATTGATCGCCCCGAGAGAGAGAAGAGAGAGGGGGAGATAGGGGGGGAGAGCGAGAGGGGGGGGGGAGAGAGAGAGAGAGAGAGAGAGAGAGGAAACAGGAGAGGAGAGTAAATAATAGATGAGGCATAGAAGTGATGACAGAAGAACGAGTGGAGAAGTGGACATCCAGATGTAACATCTCTCTCTCTCTCCCTCTCTCTCTAGAGGGAGAGAGATAGTTATCTCTCCACTCATAAATCCATCTCTCAGCCAATCGATACAGGGTGTCAGGATGAGGTAATTGATGACCTCACAGTCAATAAGCGATATGATAGGCCGACACACAGCACAGGCCGCTGCTGCAAACACAGGGTCACATTTCACCGGCCGTCTTTATGTGTGTGAGTATATGTGTGTTTGTGTATCTGTTAGTGTGTGTGTGTGTGTGTGTGTGTGTGTGTGTGTGTGTGTGTGTGTGTGTGTGTGTGTGTGTGTGTGTGTGTGTGTGTGTGTGTGTGTGTGTGTTTCAGTCAGATCCAGAAAGGTTTTGAATCGTGCATTCGACGGGAAAACTAAGCTTGGCTTACGGCGACCTCTGGTGGTTATTTTGTTGGTTTTTGTGAAATAATGATGACATCATAGTTTGTTATTTTATACGTGTAAATAAAAGTTATATTTGTTTACAATTCTGATGCACAGAACAGTTTCAAGATGTTATGGTTTATGGATAATTAAATGACCAACGTGTATTTCTAGTATAAAGTATAAATACAATTCCAGATTGCCTTTAAAATAACAGCATTAAGCCTACTTACATTTTAAGTGGACTTAATCAAGTATACATACAATTGAAGGGAAGAAATTAGTTGAATAGTTTCCTCCGGTTGAGTTGTGCCCTCGGTTCCCTCGGTCAAGCCGGGTCGAACATTGACTAATCCTTTCTTCAGTTATAACTATCGTTATTCTTAGGCTTTATTCTTCCTTTCTTTATTGTTCTTTACCCATTTTGGGACCTAACTACTTCGAAAAATGCTCACCGAGACTCCATGCCGCGGAATCCTCTGTTGATTTTCCCGCTTCGTATATTTTCAGTCGGCCTCTGGGAGCTACGTTGACGCTAGAGCTTGATGACGTCGACCGCTCTAGCCCAAGGTAGCTATCATAAAACCGCAGTTACGTATGTAACTCCGGTTCTATGAATCCTGGATGACCGCCAGAGGCGGTGCATTAAGCACTGGATTTATCCGTCTCGCGCATGCGCAGTTCGAGTACCTATACCAACAAGGTCACATGTGACCCTCGAGACACCGGATTGGCTATATAGCCCGGTGTCGACAGAGGATCTGTTCCCAGAATCTTCTCGCGAACCACGAGACTTCTGAGTGACCTGTAACTCTGGCGGTCATCCAGGATTCATAGAACCGGAGTTACATACGTAACTCTGCGTTCTATTTCATCCTTACTGACCGCCAGAGGCGGTGCATTAAGCACTGGGTGGCCAATACCAACAACGTCACGAAGAATCAAGGTGCTCACCTACTGACCAGAGGCAGCAGAGCTTGGTATCAGGGCCACGCCCATTGGATGGGGAGTGGCAACGTTGACCCGGTAGAACCTGGAGAATGTGCTAGGCGACGTCCATGACGCCGCGGCACAGATGGTCCCCAGGGGCACCCCTCTCAGGGCAGCCCATGATTTGGAGACGCTCCTGGTTGAGTGACACCTCACCCTGGATGGCGGGGGGGCGGCCACTGGCCCCGTAGGCGTGCGTTATGGTCTCCACAATCCAGTGGGACAGCCTCTGCTTTGTTAAAGCACGACCCCTGTTAGTGCCACCATGGCAAACAAAAAGCTGCTCCGACTGGCGAATACCGGCGGTAGCAGAAATATAAGCCCTAAGGGCCCGCACCGGGCACAGCAGCTCAGACCCACCCTCCCCAGAAGGGGGGTCAAAGCGTGCTAACTGGATGGGCTGGTTAAGGTGATTGCGTGGCAGGATCTTTGGCAGGAACGCAACATTCGGCCATAGAGTGACACCCGAGCCATCAGAGTTCCACCTCAGGCATGTATCACTCACTGATAGGGCATGCAACTCCCCGACCCGCTTGGCAGATGTTATGGCGAGTAAAAAGGCAGCCTTCATGGACAGCCACTTCAACCCCCCTTGACCCAAAGGCTTGAAGGGAGGAGATGACAAGGCTTCCAGCACCAGCGGCAGGTCCCATGCTGGAGACCGCATGGCTGTAGGGGGACGCAGCCTCAAAGCCCCTCTTAGAAAGAGGGACACTAATCTGTGGCACCCTACCGTGGCGCCGTCAACCCTATCATGTAGGGATGGCAGCGACATAGACCCTCAAGGTGGAGTGCGACCGGCCACTATCCAGGAGGGACTGCCGAAATTCCAGCACCGTGATCACAGCGCAGTGCACTGGATCCACGGCTCTAGCCGCACACCAGTTGGAGAACAGCTTCCACCTGTTTCCGTACTGCAACCTGGTCGATGGTGCCCTGGCACTCATGACCATACCCCTGACAGCCGCAGTGCACTCCCTCAGCAGTGGGTCGGGCCCTGCAGTGGCCAAGCCCAGAGCTGTAGGCGAGAGGGGTCGGGATGCCAGATCTGACCCCCCAGCTGGGACAGGAGATCCCTCCTGTCGGGGAGGCACCATGGCGAGCTGCAGCAGGGCCTGAGCAGCAGTGGATACCAGAGCCTCCCCGGCCAAAAGGGGGCCACCAGAAGGAGCCGGTGGCCCTGCAAAAGGACCCTCTGGAGTGTCGGCAGAACCAGAGGCAATGGTGGGTAGGCATAAAGAGGCCTGTCCGGCCAATCGTGCGCCAGCGCGTCCTGCCCTAAAGGGCTGGACGCTTCTGCCCAGGAGAACCAGAGGGGGCAATGCGCCGACTCCTCCGAGGCAAAGAGGTCCACCTCTGCCCTGCCGAAGAGGCCCCACATTGACTCCACCACCTCGGGGTGAAGCCGCCATTCCCCCGGTGGAGGCTTCCGTCGGGAGAGGAAGTCTGCCGCCCGATTCTGGGCCCCCGGCAAATAGACTGCCCGTAGGCAGAAGGGAGAAGCCCAAGTCCACAGGCTCTGGGATACCCGGAGAAGCCGTGCTGACCTGGTGCCCCCTTGGTGGTTCACCTGCGAAACCGTGGCCATGTTGTCCGACCGGACCAGGACATGCCGGCCTATCAAATGGGGCAGAATGCTGGCTAGTGCCAGCTGCACAGCCCGGAGTTCCAGCACATTGATGTGTTGTGCCACGTCCCGGCCAGACCACCGTCCCTGCGCAGTCCTGCCCTGCCACACTGCGCCCCATCCCGAGAGGCAGGCGTCGGTTGTCACCAACTCCCGGCGCGCCGGGATTGCGCCCATGGGCACGCCTGCCTCCAGATACACTCTCTTTCTCCATGGAGCCAGAGAGACAAGACACTGCAGGGTCACCTTGACCCTCCTCTGCCTGTGCCACTTGGCATCTAGGTGCAGGCTGTTCAGCCACATTTGGAGTGGGCGCAGGGACAGTAAGCCCAGAGGCACCACAGCTGAAGCAGCTGCCAGCTTGCCCAGAAGCTGAAGAAAATGAATAAAAAGCAGCCTCCTGCCGGCTCTGAAGAGGGGAAGGAGGCGGAGGATGTCGTTCACCCGTCGAGGTGAAAGGTAGGCCTTCATGGCGACCGAGTCCAGGACCAACCCCAGATAGGTAACCCGTTGGGAAGGGTCCAGGCAACTCTTTGATAGGTTCACCGTCAAGCCCAGCCGGGCGACGTGCGACAGCAGGCGGGCCGTGTCCTGGGCCACCTGGGACCTGGAGGGCGCACAGACCAGCCAGTCGTCCAGATACGGCAGGACCTTCATGCCCTGCGTCTGCAGGGGTGCGAGGGCTGCCGCCACAACCCTGGTGAAAACCCTCGGGGAGAGGGAAAGCCCGAAGGGCAGCCAAGGCCCGAGCACTGGAAGAAGGACGGGGGAGAGCCTTGGCATCCTTCCAGCAGAGGTGTAGCTCCTTTAAATACTCCTCCGAAGGAGGGACAGAGAAAGGGGCTGTGGCAGGGCTGCGCCTGAAAAAGGCGCTAGGCTGAGGAGCATCGAGCCCCAGGCGAGCCAGGGCCGTACGGATGACGGCCCCGATGGGGTTACCCTCTGTGCTGTGCCCAGAGCTCTGAGCAGAGGAGCGGGAGGCCTCCCCAAAAGCGTTTGAGGCTTCCTCCCCCGTGACACCCTCACTGAAGAGGTTGGCTGATGCCGCCAGCGACAGGACATCGTCCGTCCCCGGCACATCCCCCAAGGAAGGGTCAGGCCGGCTATCAGCCACAGCGCCGCCTGCCCCAGGTTGCAGGGTCAGGAGGAGTTCCTGTATCCTCTCCATGTCGGACGACAAGCGATCCACCTTGGATGCTAGCTCGTCCCTAGCCCTTTTCCTGGGGCGGGGGCCTGCTCTACCCCGACGCCAAGAACGGACGGGCTGAGCCGGAGGAAGTGGCGCCATTGATGGATGGTCGAAAGCTGTTGGTTGTTCCACCGCTGCGAGCCTAGCCAGCCTGAGTGCCAAGGGCATGGAGCCGCAGTTCATACAGGCCCTCTCTGTAAGGCCCTCCCTCAAATGCTCGAAGCCGAGGCAAGAGGGGCAGCGATCATGGCCATCGTCAGGCTCAAGGAGGGCCACACAGGCGCCACACACATGAGCCATCAGCAGAACACTGGGAGAGGGAGCACTGCCTTCACCAGTAAACTACTAATTCAAGAAAAACCAAAAAAAGTATTACCGGGAGAGGACGCGAGAGCGCAGTCTTCACCAGCAAGTGACTGAAAATAATTACGCACTCAAATATACAGCAGTGTTCCCGGGAGAGGACGCGAGAGCGCTGCTTTCACCGGCAAGTGACTGAAAAGAAACAGAAGTGTTACAGGGAGAGGGCGCGAGAGCGCTGCCTTCACCGGTAAGTGACTGAAAAGAAAAACCTTTACCAAATAAATTTGGTAACCCAGAACACAGCCGAGCTGTTTCTATAAGGGAGCTATCAGTAGCGAAATTAATCCCAGTAGTGAAAATAATCCCAGCAGTGTTGCCGGGAGAGGACGCGAGAGCGCTGCCTTCACCGGTAAGTGACTGAACGATTATATATATATTCTTCTAACAGAAGTGTTACTAAACAAAAACTTGGAAGCTTCTACTCAAGGGAAGCCTTTCAGCGCTATACAGACAAACAGCCCCTGGAGGACGAGTTCACCCGTTGCTCCGACCCTTGGTCGCGAGGCTGCACACAGTCTGGAGCGCGATCCTTTTCAAAAAGCGAATACGCTATCCGCAAGCGGTACAACTACATGCGTCTTTGCGAGAAGATGAAAGGAACAGATCCTCTGTCGACACCGGGCTATATAGCCAATCCGGTGTCTCGAGGGTCACATGTGACCTTGTTGGTATAGGTACTCGAACTGCGCATGCGCGAGACGGATAAATCCAGTGCTTAATGCACCGCCTCTGGCGGTCAGTAAGGATGAAATAGAACTAACCATTTCCAATATCGTCTCACTGCAGACGCAAATGGGCGTTCTCGTGTGGTGGGGGTTCCCGTTTACGCAGACTGGAACGCCCCCTTCTTATTCTTCGTCGCCTTTCTCGCTGAACTGTATTAAAATGTCAAAGTGTACTACTCCGAAACCATGTAAATAGTGTTGTAAATAAACTTCCAAAGCTTTTCAAATCTTATTTGGAAAATAACTTCACATGGTGTGTCTTTTTACAATTTATTCGTTACAAGCATTCGTAGTGTTGATCAGCAGTGAAATAGTCCGCTATAAGACGTGGACGTCGCTTAGCAACCGAAGACGCTGGGGTTGACAAGATACCGGACTACTACCCATGCAAGTGAACGGAGCGTTCCACGGCATTGAGAAGACCCGTGTAATAAAGGCCTATAAAATGTCTGTTTATGGCATCGATTTCTCCTCAAATTAGGCCAATAAAGCAATGATAACAAAAACAAAAATAACACAAAAGATCGATCAAAGGCCCGACCCGACAATCAAAACCCTCATTGTTTAACATGAATTGGCTAAACAAATGACCACTGTAGCATATTTAAACACAATTCAAATTGTGCAGAGAATTATTTCCATTGGTCATTCTCAGTGGCGGCTGGCGATCAAACATGTTGGTGGGGCACAGTAATAGACAGGGGGTCTGAGGTTCTCGCCCCCCCTCCCCCCCATATTTTTTTGGAATTTAATAGATTTGATTTCCTGTATTCTGGTGCATTTTGGGGATGGCCACTACCTATTTACCTGCTTTTCATTCAGATTCATAGCCTACAGCCTGACTTGCAGGGCCTGGACAAGCTTACACTGCATATACAGACCTACTTCAAAGCCATTCCACCAGCCATTGCTATTTGACCCATTGTTGTTATTCTGATATTGAGACAAATCATGATCACTGTCCTATAGCGTCCATTTTTTGTGAGTCTCAATGTCTACTTCAAATGCAGTTAGAAATATAGGACAGTTGCTTCATTTTGTTTATATGCTACAGGCCGAAAGTCAAGACTAAATTAATATGTAACTTACTTGCTCCTTTTAAGTATAACATTGCTTGGGGAGTCCAATTTATCCACTGAAAAATTGGACTCTCTACCGTGTGGAGCCTCTTCCTGGGGCAAGACACACACACACACACACCCAAGTGTTGGAGCCTCTACCGTGTGGAGCCTCTTCCTGGGGCAAGACACACACACACACACACCCAAGTGTTGGAGCCTCTACCGTGTGGAGCCTCTTCCTGGGGCAAGTTAGCGATCTATGAAACTGTTGTTTTTTATTGGTAGTCATGAAAAAAAACATAAGGGGTAACACTGTTTTTTTTGATTGGTCGTCATGAAAAGAAACACAAGGGGCAACACTGTTGTTTTTTATTGGTCGTCTTGAAGAAAAACATAAGGGGTAACACTGTTGTCTTTGTCAAATAAAATATAAGGGGTAACACTGTCGTTTTTTATCAGTCCTCATGAAAAAAACATAAGGGGTAACACTGTCGTTTTTTATTGGTCGTCATGAAAAAAACCTACGGGAAATAATAGAAATACACACATACATTTTAATGTCATGTAGATCCTCTTTATTGATGATTGATTATTGTGTATTGTCAACGCCTCAGTGGTGCAGTGGAGTGTACTCTGCCTAACCCACTGGCGACCGCGGCTCAATTTCTGTGGAAAACACAATATCTTTAATTTGAAACGTAATGCCATCATGTCTATTGCATATATATTGTCATATATAACCACAGACATATTTAAATTATAAATCTCGGTGGGAAGTGGAGAGAGCTGTGAGCTAACCCCCTGGAGACCGGGGTTCAAGTCTGGTTGATGTCATCTGTTGGAAGACTCTTATCTCTATTTCATGCGAATTATAAAGTCAAGTATAACCATTGTGTTGAGTTATTCGGTGTCTTGATGGTGCATTGATAAGTTCGGAGGTTAATACTTTAAACAGCTCAGGTTCGGATCCACGCAAAAACGTAGACAGGGGTACCACTGTCGGTTTTTATTGGTCAACATGGAAAAAACATGAGGGGTAACTGTCGTTTTTTATCGGCCGTCATGAAATAAACATTAGGGGTAACACTGTTTTTTATTGGTCGTCATGAAAAAAAACATAAGGGGTAACACTGTCGTTTTTATCAAATGAAACATAAAGGGTAACACTGTCGTCTTTTATCTGTCGTCATGAAAAACCCATAAGGGGTAACACTGTCGAAATGTATCGAATAAAACATAGGGGGTAACACTGTCGTTTTTTATCAAATGAAACATGAGGGTTGACACTGTTGTTTTTTATTGGTCGTCAAGAAAAAAAACGTAAGGGGTAACTGTCGTTTTTTATCGGCCGTCATAAAATAAACATAAGGTGTAACACTGTTGTTTTTTATTAGTCGTCAAGAAAATAACACAAGGGGTAACACTGTTGTTTTTTATTGGTCGTCATGAAAAAAAACATAAAGGGTAACACTGTTGTCTTTGTCAAATAAAATATAAGGGGTAACACTGTCGTATTTTATTGGTCGTCATGAAAAAGAACCTGAGGGAAATAATAGAAACACACACATACATTCTAATGTCATGTATATCCTCTTTATTGATGATTGATTGTTGTGTTTTGTCATCACCTCAGTGGTGCAGTGGAGTGCACTCTGCCTAACCCCCTGGAGACCGGGGTCCAAGTCCGGTTGATGTCCTCTGTTGGAAGACACTTATTTCTATTTCATGCGAATTATAAAGTCAAGTATAACCATTGTGATGAATTTATTCGATGCATTGATAAGTTCGGAGGTTAACACTCTAAACAGCTCAGGTTCGGACCCCCGCACTTTTGCTTTTTATTGGTCGTCATGAAAAAAAACATAAGGGGTAACACTGTCGTTTTTATCAAATGAAACGTAAAGGGTAACACTGTCGTTTTTTATCTGTCGTCATGAAAAACCCATAAGGGGTAACACTGTCGAAATGTATCGAATAAAACAGGGGGTAACACTGTCGTTTTCACCAAATGAAACATGAGGGGTGACACTGTTGTTTTTCTTTGGTCGTCATGAAAAAAAACCTAAGGGGTAACAGTGTCGTTTTTTATTGGTCGTCATGAAAAAAACATAAGGGGCAACACTGTTGTTTTTTATTGGTCGTCATTAAAAAAACACAAGGGGTAACACTGTTGAAATAATAGAAATACACACATACATTTTAAAGTAATGTATATCCTCTTTATTGATGATTGATTATTGCGTATTTTCATCGCCTCAGTGGTGCAGTGGTGTGCACTCTGCCTAACCCAAATTTCTGAGGAAAACGCAATATCTTTAATCTTAAACGTAATACTATCATGTCTATTGCACTATTGTCATTTATAACCTCAGGCATAATTAAATTAAAAATCTCAGTGGGAAGTGGAGATAGCTGTGAGCTAACCCCCTGGACTCTGTTGGAAGTCTCATATTTCTATTTCATGCAAATTATAAAGTCAAGTATAATCATTGTGATGAATTTATTCGATGCATTGATAAGTTCGGAGGTTAACACTCTAAACAGCTCAGGTTCGGACCCCCGCACTGTTGCTTTTTATTGGTCGTCACTCGTCATGAAAAAAAAAGATATTTGAAAAAAAAAAAAAATTGTCCTTGTCAAATAAAATATAAGGGGTAACACTGTTGTTTTGTATTGATTGCATTGATAAGTTCGGAGGTTAACACTCTAAACAGCTCAGGTTCGGACCCCCGCACTGTTGCTTTTTATTGGTCGTCATGAAAAAAAAACATATTAAAAAAAAAAAAAAAGTGCCCTTGTCAAATAAAGTATAAGGGGTAACACTGTTGGTTTTTCATCAGTCATCATGGGAAAAAAACATAAGGGCTAACACTGTCGTTTTTATCAAATGAAACCTAAAGGGTAACACTGTATAGAATAGAATAGAATAGAAACACACACGCACACACGATACGGCCAAATCTTGTGCCGCCTTCTGAAGGCGGCCCCCCCCCCCCCCTTTCAGAGGGCTTCTTTGTATTTAATGAAGCAATATAGCTTCATTAAATATAGTGTATATATACACAAATATATATCATACACAATATGCTACATTCAGATCTTGCATTTACTATTAACCTTCCATAACAATTCACCCTGTTTTAGTAAGGTCCTAAATCCATATAAGGGGAGGGGGGATTATAGCACCACGATAAAGTGTAACACATAACACATGCAACGCGACAAGGTGAGAGACAAACAACATACGACAGAGGAAAAAGATACAGGACGACATCAGAACTGACAAAATGTGACTTGGCAAGACAATTGACAAACACACTGGGAAGGTATTAAAGATTGGGTGGAGTGATGTGATTCACATTAAGTGGTCACGGTTAGGGTGTAGAAACGGGTTGGTCATGTTATGCATGAGTTTGGAGGGTGTGAGCCTATGTGTAAAGTGGTAGTTGCAGGGACAAATGAAAAGGAAGAGAGGAAAAAAAAAAGGGAAGAATAAATAAATAAGCTTTGCATAACGGAAGAGGGAGGTATGCAGGTGGTAATACACGGCTTGTAATTATGTTTTTGTTGTATTTATAAACCTTTAAAATGAGGACCAGGTGTCTTCAAAGGTTGATATTTGCTTGTGTGCATTGTATTTTTTCCAGTGAGATGTATTCTGAGATTAGATTTGTCCAGTTATTGATGTGGCAAGATTTCTTTGATTTCCAGTTTTGAAGGACTACTTTTTTAGCGACAACTAGGGAGATAAGCAACGGATTCCTATGTTTTTGCGGGATGTGGATTTCAGAAATGTCACCAAGGAGACATAGTGTAGGGGATGAAGGGATTATGTTGCTCAAGATGGTGGATAGAGTCTCAGTGACTGTAATCCAGAAAGCGTGAACCGGTTTAAAGAGTCATATGGCGTGCAAATAGGCGTCTGTGCTACCTAAATTGCATTGTGAACAGATACCTGTGTTGGCGAGGTCCATTTACACCATTTTACTTTGGGTGATGAGAGTTCTGTTAATGACGTTAAACTGTATAAATTGCAGGTTTGTGTTATCGGTCATGGTAAATGTATTTACCACGGCACAGCGGTACCTAGGGACACGATGGTAGACCAGATTATATTAGTGAAGTCCGTAATGGCTCATCGTTTGAGGGAGAAAGATGTGTTAAATTTGCGATTTAAGTGAGTCTGGGCTTTATTAAACTCTGGAGAATAAAGACAAAGAAAGGAGTCAGGCGCTATTTGTCCCAAACCGTTTATTTTGTACTCCCAGAACAGAATTTTGACACAAGTCCTTCTTTACAACCTTCGATTGTATCATCAATTATTAATAATTTAATCCCCATCCTAGCATTCGTAGTGTTCTGTTTGTAGACCATAACTCCTCAGATCCTATTGGTCAGTATAATTAAAGGACACATCCTCGGTTCCTATTGGTCAGCATAATCACATGTCTTCAGTTGCAATTGGAACTTTCTTCATCGTTGGGTATCCTTAACGCATTTCAACCAGGTGAACCAGCGACATTTGGTCTCAACTAGGCCGGGCTCAACTAGCTCGGTCTCTTTTGTATTGCTTGTATCAAATGTAACCCTCCCAACCCCGAAAATAGTTTCATTCCATAATATCTGATTTGAAAAGTATGTACTGCCAGAAATTCAAAGAAATTGTATCCGTATATCTGTATTTACCGTTCTGTTCACTTTGAAAACCTAGAATATTCATACTTTGAAAAAAAATTCTATTTCATTATTAAAAAACAACCAGAAAACTTCACATTGACTCACAAACAGGAAGTAGAAATGAGGACCTAAGTGGAAACACCCTGAAACAACCAACAACCAACAGGTGAAAAGCTGCAGGCTGTCAAAATAAAAGTTCTCTGGTATTTGGAGTCCAACAAGCATAGGTCTAGTGAAGAAAAACCCAGCAGGACTTTTACTATGAAGGTCTGGAGTTGTCCACAGCTGAGGGTCACTCAACACGCGATTACCAACTGATGGGTGTTAAGCCCTGCCTCCCTGCTCAGAACATGCCAGAAGTCGACACTCGGTTGAATCCACTCCGTCTAACCTGTGGCGGTCAGGTGACCTCTGCTTGATGTCACAGTGATGTCACGAGTAGCACATCTGTACAGTTACAAACAAAATTACAAAAAATCAATCTAAAAACACAAAGCTCACTTCCCCGGAAACCATACTGGAATCTTCATCATCATCGCAGGCGGAGCCACCTGGGACTCGAAAAAGGGCCAATCACAGTCCAGTTTGGACAGAGCGTAGACATGTGACCCCAGGATGGTTCCAGGAAGTGAGCCCATATCCTACAACTTATTAAACTAACAAACATTATGAAAAAATTAAGAAAACAAAAAACTGAAAACCAAGTAGAGGGCTGACGTCATGAAATACACGCTTCAAACAAATGACAAAAAAAACAAAACAACATCCACCGTTTTGTCTTATGAGCAGAATGTGGCGGAGACCCGAACTAAGACAGAACATAATCACACCCAAGAAGAGTTTAACACACGTTGGCTTTGCTAGGCTGAGAGCTAGCTAGGCTAAGTAAGAAGGGCTAGGTGAGGTGAGCTAGGCTAGCTAACACGCAGGAGAGTTTCGCTGCATGATTAGTATATTGTGGTTCAAATCACAGCACAAGGTAAACTAAAAACGTGACATTTACATCTGAATCGTATAATAAAAAAACACGTTCTACATTAAATTTTATCCAGAGTGTTAGTTATGTTGTCAAAATAGAAAACAGCATCTAGAGACACACACACACACACACACACACACACACACACACACACACACACACACACACACACACACACACACACACACACACACACACACACACACACACACACACACACACACACACACACACACACACCTCCCTGTAACCCCATGCATGTATGGCTCAACAGATACTGAGTGGTATATGAGACTGGGCGAGCTAGGAGGGACAGAGAGAGAGAGGTAAAGAGCACCGTAGCGTTGCATAGAGCCCTCCTCCTGCCCCCCACAGAGCCAGCTCCTCCGGGTGTGGCCTAGCAAGTTCTGTAGAGAGGTGCTAGGCTAGGAGCAGAGCTACGTAGGCTGGGCTGGGAAACTTCTGGAAGTCTCTAGCGCCCTCTGTGGGGAGGAGCTAAGATGTCTGGATCTATAGAGCTGGAGTTCCAGAGCAGTCTCTAGTTCTGGCTCAAACAGTTCTGGAGACACTCCTAACTCCGCTTTCAATTTCCAGAACAGAAAGTGTGGTGGACCTAGAATAGAAAGAACTGGAATGATCTGATCTGGAAAAGATCGATCGGGAATGAACTGGTCTAGAATAGACCGACCAGTTGACAGGAAACAGAACATGTCCCGTTTTCCAGATCTGACTGTGGGAATTAAAAGATAAAGAGGGATCAAACAAAGGTGTCAAAGTAACTGACAAAGGACAGACATGAGAGAGAGCAAGAGAGCCAGAGAGACAGAGAGAGAGAGAGAAAGAGAGAAAGAGAGAACGAGAGCAAGAGAGAGGTTAGTGACGAACGTTGCCGCGGCCACGCTTCTCGTCTTCCAGAGGTGGAGAGAGCAGCGTCGTTTTGAGCACGCTCAGACAGAATGACGACGCAACTTCAGTGGGTCCCTTGCTCCGTTGCCGTGCCGACAGCCGACTCTTACGTTTCTAGGGAAACCACAAAACAAAAACCCATTCAGTCCATGAGTGAGGATGAGCAGCGTCGCCCCTGGTGACAGGGACCAGGAAGTACGACTGCAATAACAACAACATGTGGTTGACGCCGCTACCCCTCAAAGCATTACTTGGCCCATTCTGGGTACGTTCTAGAACAGGGAGAACCTGCTGTTCCTCTAGTGGCCGCTTGGGGCACCCTGCCGTCACCACAGAGCGTCCTGAAGCCATAGTCCTCAAAGGCCCCTTACCACTCCCCCTTATTCAGCTTATCTTTAACATTTCATTGATGCTCTCATGAGAAAATAAGAGCCTCTATAACCTCAAGAGACACTTCTATCCCCAAACCTCCTGATCTGCGGCGGCTCCTGAAGCCTCATCATAAGTGAGGCTCTCACCATGCAGCGACCCTGCAGAGCCAGAGCGTCCACTAGCCCTGCTAAGCTACGTGCTCCCCCCCCCCCCCCCCCCCCCCGAGGTGAGCGTAGATTTACCTGTGGGCGTTGCCTCGCTCTGTTCCGTTGTAAACTCTGTGGAGACAAAGAACAAGACGTGCCTCTGAAGCATCACTCTGGACAAAGGGCCCTCTGATTGGTTAAAGACCGCTGTGACGCCACACAGAGTTCATCAGTACCAAGAACCTTCTTACCTCTGGGCTCATCCCCTGCCACCTCCTCCTCCTCTAGTCTTCTACCGTTTCCTCCGCCATCTGATCTTCTCCTTCCAGCTCCTCCTCAATCTGATCTTCTGCCACCTCCTCCTCAATCTGTTCTTCTGCCACCTCCTCCTCAATCTGTTCTTCTGCCACCTCCTCCTCAATCTGTTCTTCTGCCACCTCCTCCTCAATCTGTTCTTCTGTCACCTCCTCCTCAATCTGTTCTTCTGCCACCTCCTCCTCAATCTGTTCTTCCGTAGCAGCCACCTCCTCAACCGCCTCCTCAGCTTCTTCTGGCGTTTCTTCTTCTTCAGTGGTCTCCAGTTGCTCCTCAGCTGCTGGCTCCTGCTCCTCCTCTTCTGGCATCACCTCTTCTGCAGCTGCTACTTCTTCCTCCGCCTCCTCCTCCTCCTCCTCCTCGGGCTGGTCGGCTACGGCTTCCTCTTCCTCGACAGCATCGTCAGAAGGAGCCACCTCCTCCTCCTCCACTTCAGCTACCTGCACCTCCTCAACTTCAGCTGCCTGCACCTCTTCCACTTCAGCTGCCAGCACCTCCTCTACGTGTGAAGCCAGCACCACCTCCTCTACGTGTGAAGCCAGCACCACCTCCTCTACGTGTGAAGCCAGCACCTCCTCCTCTACAACTGGCAGGGTCTGCAAGGGTCAAAGGGTCATGGTTTACACTCTGATCACTCTGTGACCAGAAGGAAACCAGAAGGAGAACCAGAAGGAGAGCCAGAAGGCGAACCAGAATCAACCAACCTGTTCCATGATGTCTTCAGCAGCAGGCTCCTCCACCTCCTCCTCAACCTCAGGGGCCACCTCCTCTTCTGCTGGGGCCTCCTCCTCATACTCCTCCTCTACTGGAGCAGCTTCCTCCTCATACTCCTCTATGGCAGCAGCTTCCTCCTCAGGGGCCTCCTCTATGGGAGCAGCTTCCTCCTCAGGGGCCTCCTCTATGGGAGCAGCTTCCTCCTCAGGGGCCTCCTCTATGGGAGCAGCTTCCTCCTCAGGGGCCTCCTCTATGGGAGCAGCCTCTTCATGGGCCTCATCTATGGCAGCAGCTTCCTCCTCCTCTTGGACCTCCTCCTCAATGGCAGCAGCTTCCTCCTCCTCCTCTGTGGGAACCTCCTCCTCCAGCACCTCTGGGTCTTACTCGACAACCTGGAGAGAGAGGAGGAGATTGATCGAGGCCCCTGGCTCTCCCATAGAAACCCATCTCCTGGTTCCCTCCCAATGGACCAATAGCACCCTCTCCTGGTACTCAATATAAACCATCTCCTGCTCCTACAACATGGACAATAGGACCCCTTTGCTGTACTCCAAATAGAAACCCACAACTCCCTCTGCCCAACCACTAGTAACACCGAGCTGGTTCAGTGAGAGGCAGGCTAGAAGGGGTCCAGCAGACGTAGAGCCTGCTTCTCACTGGCACACCCGTCCTCTTATGGACAGCTGATAACACCTGACTGGGGGGACTACCTCAGGCTCATCTTCCACTTCCTGGGCTGGGGCCTCCACTTCCTGTTCTGGGGCCTCCACTTCCTGCTGAGGTTCCTCTCCGCTTCCTGCTCAGGCACTGGGGAACAAAGAGAGAACGTTTTAGGAAAAAATTAAGAAAATTAAGCACAAGGACAGACACACCCACTCCGAGACCGACACCCACCTGGTGGGGGGGCGAGCACCTCCTCTGCAGCCTCCGCCTGGATCTCCTCCTCCACCTCCACGGGGTCCGGCTCAATCACAGCTGGAAGGAGCATAGCGTTACTCTGATGGCTCTGGACAGGCCTGTCTACAGTGGTCCTCTATCCAGGCCGGTTCACCCCCTCTAGACCGTGAAACCTGAACACTAATCAACTGGGATATAGAACCGACTGGTGCTCAGAGGCCCCCCACATGGTGGGATCCTGAGCTCACAGCTGGATGATAAAAAACCACTACACACTGCTGTACTACACCCTAATACACACTGCTGTACTACACACCGCTGCACTACACCCTAATACACACTGCTGTACTACACACCGCTACACTACACCCTAATACACACTGCTGGTCTACACACCACTACACACTGCTGTACTACACACCGCTGTACTACACACCGCTGTACTACACACCGCTGTACTACACACCGCTGTACTACACACCGCTGTACTACACACCGCTGTACTACACACCGCTGTACTACACACCGCTGTACTACACACCGCTGTACTACACACCGCTGTACTACACACTGCTGTACTACACACTGCTGTACTACACACTGCTGTACTACACACTGCTGTACTACACCCCACTACACACTGCTGTACTACACACCACTACACACTGCTGTACTACACACCACTACACACTGCTGTACTACACACCACTACACACTGCTGTACTACACACCACTACACACTGCTGTACTACACACCACGGTACTACACCCTGATACACGCTGCTGTACTACACCCTGATACACGCTGCTGTACTACACCCTGATACACACTGCTGTACTACACCCTGATACACGCTGCTGTACTACACCCTGATACACGCTGCTGTACTACACCCTGATACACGCTGCTGTACTACAGCCTGAAACACGCTGCTGTACTACACCCTGATACACACTGCCTCACGACCACTGGTACAGTACGGGTCAGGAGCCCAGTTTCAACCCTGCCAGGAGGGACCTCACCGGGTCTTTTTATGGCACCAAACAGTTGGAGGGGATTTGCCTGCAGTTAGCCAATGTATTAGCTTACTGCAGGCTAATCAATTAGCTAAAGTGTTAGCTTACTGCAGGCTAATCAGTTAGCTAAGTTAGCTAAAGTGTTAGCTTACTGCAGGCTAATCAGTTAGCTAAGTTAGCTAAAGTGTTAGCTTACTGCAGGCTAATCAGCTAGTAAAGCTTACCTGTTAGCTTTGCGTCTACATTATATTAGGCAGAATAATTAGCAGTAATAGTACAGTACCGGGTCTACAATGAGCAGTACTAGTACTACTAAAGTAACAGTATTGTTGTATGATGGGGAGTCTACCTTTTATGAGCAGTACTAGTCCAGTAGTACTACAGTAACAGTACTACTACAGTGACAGTACCAGGTACCTTGGTTTGACGGAGTCTACAGTATATGAGCAGTACTAGTACTAGTGCAGTACTACTACAGTGACAGTACCAGGTACCTTGGTCTGACGGAGCGGGGGCGTCCACAGCGGGCTGCTCCACCGGAGCGGCAGCCTCCATCTTCGTTGCCGGGGCGACGGCACTCTCCTTCAGGCCTACACGGGACGACGCACACAGTTGTTGACATGGCAACACAGAACAGGTGGGGAGGCTCCCCACCGTGCGCCCACTCACACACCCACAGGAAGCGCTCCACGCAGAGGCACCCCCCAGAGTTCCCCCTGCCGGGCGGACCATGGACCGGTTGAAACCAGAAGGAACCAGATCAAAACACGTCCGTTACCATGAAGATACTGGTCTGATGGACAGACGTCAGGGGAGAAGTCATCCTATTCGACCCTCTTTAGTCTTCACACAGGACACAGAACATCAAATCCAAACTTTATTGACAAATAAGAAAAACATTGCGACAGTGCTACAATCTCAAACCTCACCGGGTTCAACACAACAAAGGAAAGTCACAAAACAAAGTCAGCGAAAGAAGTCAGAACTCGGAACATTACCGGCCAACGTGCTCATAAAGACTATAAAACGGGGGTTTCCCGCCCCTTAGCCCAGGGGCTCACCCTCGGTTGGACCAATCATAGGCTTGACCCCTAACCTCACTTCCTGCTTGCCTTCTCCGATTTCTGAACCTTTGCTTTTTTAACCCTCTTATTTGTCCCCCTCACTTTCTTCTTTTCCTTCACTTCCTTAACCTCCTCCTTATCATCCTCCTTGTCGTCGTCTCCTATTCTTTCTCCTCCCCCCTCCTCCTTCCCTTTAATCTCCTTTCCTGCCTCAGCATTCTCCCCTCCTCCTTCCATCTGCTGCTTCTCCTTTCCCGCTTCAGCATTCTCCCCTCCTCCTTCCATCTGCTGCTTCTCCTTTCCTGCTTCGGTATTCTCCCCTCCTCCCTCTTCCTGCTGCGGCTGCTGATCTTTCCTCTCCTCACCTGTTTCTCCTACCTCCTTATCCCCCTTGTCAGCCGCAGCCTCCCTTTTCTCCTTCCCTCCCTTCAGTTCCTCCACAGCCCTCTCCATCTCCTCCCTCTCGATGGTCTCCTGCTGCTCCTGCAGGCGGGCCGCCACCCTCTCCCTCGCCCGGGCCGCCACCCCACTCTCCTCAGACCCAGAAGGCTGTCCCTCTGCGCCTCCTCCTGCTCCTCCTCCTTGGCAAGGAGCAGCCGTACCTCGGCCAACGCCAGCTTGGCGATCTTTTTGGCGTCCAGGCGCTGGTGGATGAGGGTCAGCTGCTTCAGCAGAGCCGCACGGAGCTTAAGTCCCGCCTCCCGGGACCCCGCCTCCTGGGGTCCCGCCGTCTCTGGAGCAGGACAACCCCGCCATTTAGCGTTACCAGGACATCCTCCACTGGTTACGAGTTACTGGGTTTGACATCATCGACTGGTTATGAGTTACTGGGTTAACCAGAACATCCTCCACTGGTAATGAGTTACTGGGTTAACCAGAACATCCTCCACTGGTTATGAGTTACTGGGTTAACCAGAACATCCTCCACTGGTTATGAGTTACTGGGTTAACCAGATAATCCTCCACTGGTTAAGGATTTATGGGTTAACCAGGAAACCCTCCACTGGTTAGTGTGGGGGGGTTAGTGGGTAGGCGGCCATGTGTGGATGGGATGTCCTTGAGTCCGTTACGATGATTCGATGGCCAACGCCCTCAAGCGGGTAAGTCTCAACCAATCAGGACGCAGTTCAACTTTGTTGGGGTAATCTGCAGTGGGGGACGGCCATGCTAGCCCTCGTCTTTATAATGTTATAAGGTCTGGGTTGTCTTTCAGTCCTTGAGCACTGCTCAAGATCCTGAGGAAGCATCTTTTAATGAGTTATAAAAAGGACCCATCAAGCAGTCCTCAAATGAGTCGTATTAGTAGATCCAAACTGTAAGAAGATCAGTGGAACCACTTTAACGGACCACTTTCTCTCCTTAAGGCTGTGGTAGTGGTGAGGCCTGGACCAGTCCAAACCAGTCTCCATGCAGTAGACCAAACCAAACGAGTGTCCATGCAATAGACCAGACCAGTTAGCACCAGTACCTGTTTTAACTGCTCTCTCCGTCACACTCTCCGGTTTCTCATCTGAGGTTAAACGGAACAGAAGAAGACAGACAGTTGACACCAGGGTCACGGACAGAGGTCATGGTCGAGGGGTCGTGAGGTCAAGCTCATCAGCTAACTTCGCTACGGAGCTTAGGAATCAAATCACTCTTGTGCACATCAGGTGGGCGTGGCTGGTAGGGCGTGACGCGGGCGTGGCATGAGTGCCAGGTGCTCCATGGGTCATGGAGAGGCCCCTCCCTCAGCAGCAGGACCAACCAGAAAATCAGATCCTTAAATAAATCATTAACCACGACACAACCCTGGCACTGCCTCACCCCTGGCATTGACTCACCCCTGGCACTAACAGTTTGGGGGAGGTAGATCACAATCTTTAAGATTCGACAAGCTCCAGTCGCTGCTTGTCGCTTGCTTTCTCTTCAAACTCCTAAAATCTGGAGGAACCTGAGCTTCGGTTTTGTTTCTTTTCGCTAGTTGTCAGCTCCATGACCAAATGGAGTTGAAAGCTCGCCAACATTTCAGGGGTTGTGTTTATAATCTAGAAGACTTAAATATTAAACACTGGCGTCACACAGCGACCTGAGACACGAGAGCTGCTTCTGGTAAAGGCAGTCACCCTTTCATCCTGTCAATGGGATTCAAACGGTAACCACTGGTAGTAGAATGGTAGAGAAACGTTTAAAAAGGCAAGAGGAGCTCTCAACGTGAGGTACGCCTGCAGATGGACAGTACGGAAGAACATGAAGTCGAACTAAACAGAAGTAAAAATAAAATCAATGCCTGTTTGATGTGAATATGGGATGTAAAACGTACTGTGAAAGAGCAGCACCATGATCAGATCAAAGTGGAGGAGAACCTCCACCAACGAGGGACTAACTGAACCGTTGGAAACACACGATGCATGGGAAGTCATGACATACAACAACGGTCTTGTTCAAATCAATCTAAAACACCAATAGCATGCCAGCAATTCATCAGTCTTCCCAGTGACAGCCAATCGTCCACAGCCCAGTGATCTGCTGATAGTTCTGGACCAGCAGTCTTTGACCGGTCAGATCCGGTTGGATCGAGAATAAAAACAATCGAAGAGGACCGAAGGCTTGAATGCGAGGGAGTCAAAGTGTCTACTGAGTGGACCGTCCCAGCCGGTCCTGGTCGACGACTTCAGGACCCTAGAGACCAGCTAGGGTTCCTCCCAGCACAGACCCACATCCTCCACTGGGAGGAGGGGAGCAGAACCCAGGCTTTAAGAAGCAATGCATGATGGGACGCCAGCCTGGCTTATTGGTTATGAAGGCCAACGATGACAACCTTCTGACCAGGGTCCCATTGCCCCCCCTGGCTCTCATCGAGTCCTCCTTCTCCTCCTCCTCTTCATCCTCCTCCTCTTGTGAGGTGCTCAAGCTCTGAAGGTCTTCCTCCTCTCCCTCCCCCCCGGGTCCATCAGCCCCAACAGGGAAGTGAAGACGTTGTTTAGCCAATCAGGGCCTTCTTCGCCCTGCTCCGCCTCCTGCTCCGTGGCCAACCAGCGGCCGGGCGTGGCACCCCCCCGCAGGCCTGCGTGGCGGGGGGGGATGAGGGAGGATGTACATGAATGAACAGGAGGTAGGAAAGAGGAAGGGAGGAGAGAAGGACTACGAGAAAGGGAAGGAGGTGGGGGGTGCGGGAGTTGCGGATGGGAGGAGGGACAAGAGAGGAGAAGCAAAAGGTCAAAGGTTAGGCTCTGAGGGCGCGACTGAAGATCTATACTTAGTGGCATTTAACTTTAGACTGACAGACAAGGAGAGATGGAGACAGACACACAGACAGGGATAGATAGAGACAGATAGACACACAGACAAGGATAGACAGACAGAGAGACGTAGAGGGATAGACAGACAGAGACGTAGAGGGATAGACAGACAGAGACGTAGAGGGATAGACAGACAGAGACGTAGAGGGATAGACAGACAGAGAGACGTAGAGGGATAGACAGACAGAGAGACGTAGAGGGATAGACAACAGAGACGTAGAGGGATAGACAGACAGACGTAGAGGGATAGAGATGGACAGATAGGGGGATACAGACAGAAACAGAGGGATATGGAGACAGACAGACTGAGGGTTAGAGACAAACTGATGGACATATAGAGAGGAATGAACCTTTGAAAGTCATCCAAACATAATAGACTAAAAGTAAAAGTCTTAAAGCTTTCAGTGTGCGATACTTGAGGGAGAGACAGAGGGGGGGGGGGGAAGAGAGAGAGAGAGAGAGAGGAGAGAGGAGAGAGGAGAGAGAGAGAGAGAGAGAGAGAAGAGAGAGGAGAGAGAGAGGAGAAGAGAGAGAGAGAGAGAGAGGAGAGAGAGAGAGAGGGAGAGAGAGAGAGAGAGAGAGAGAGAGAGAGAGGAGAGAGACACGGAGGGTAACAGAGGGAGGGATTGAAAAAGGGGAAAGGAGGAAAAGATGGAGGGGAGACGAAGAAGATGTAAATAAGGAAGGGGCCGTCACAATGGAAGGAGGAATGGGAGCAGTGGAAACAGAGAGGGAGGGATGACGAAGGAGTGGAACTATGGCCTGTAGCCACTATGGCAGCACGTAGCACGTAGCAGCAGCCAGCTAACAGAGGCCAGTGCAGTAGCCAGCTAGCTAACAGAGGCCAGTGGTCCCAGCGCTCCCAGTTGGTCCTGATCCTGCAACTTGCTCCTTGTTCCAAAGTGTACTGAGCTCGAGGTTCGCTAGGACAATAATGTGGTCAGGGATAAGGGCACACTAGACTCCTGCTTTAAGTCGGGCTCAGGAGGTGTGCATGTTGAAACCTCTGCTCTGAAGCTCTTAAAGCAGGAATGGTGAGGTGATGAGGAGGTGAAATGGTTAATCTGGTTTCAGTCCACAGCCTCATGCAGAGGAAACCCAACAGACAGCCAGGTGTGTACACGCTAGAGCCCGACCGATATAGAATTTTTAAGGCCGATACCGATACGAATATTTTGTGTATATGTATGTATATGCACTACATAAAAGTGTTGTATGATATATATATATATATATATATATATATATATATATATATATATATATATATAAAAAAAAGAATCCAGAAACGCGCAACAAAACAACCACATTTCCCTAACATTGGTTATTTGTAGTTATCCTTTAAATCCTTCACTCTCAGCACGTAACAGCAAAACTGGACATGGTAGTCATGAATTAAGTCATGCTTATCGACTTTAGAGAATTGATGAGGATGTTCTTTTAATTGTTATTCAAGCAATGTATGTCTCGTGTCAGTTGCCAACTTACCATGAACACACTTGCACACATGAACAACACCGATGATCTCCGTCGATCTCCGTCATTCACTCTGCCTAACTCTGGCTGAATCAGCGGGTTTGGGCGTTAGAGCGCCCTCTGGTGGACCAATTTATTTATTTATTTTTAATATTCATTTATCGGCCATTATAAATGCCGATACCGAATAGTTTGAAAAATGCCTAATATCGGCCGATAATATCGGCCTGCCGATATATCGGTCGGGCTCTAGTACACGCACACCCACACACACACACTAGTGGTGGTTAACTCAGCAGTCTCAACAAATCTTTCACTCCCAGTTGAAGTCCGTCTCAAAGGGTTTATACATTATGCACCTTGAGAGCCTTGATCAGATGGAGTTTAAATGAGGATCTACTTGCCGAGCAACACTTTGGCGTCCTCCACGTCGAAATCACCGTCTCCGTCCGCGTCGTAGGCCGACAGTTTACCTGCAGCCCCCAACACAGCATGGGTTAGAGAGACAGAGACAGACACATAGACAGTCTGCTCAAACCGGTTTAGAGGTGAGGCAGACGCTTACAGAAGATAGAACTCTCACAAATGGTAGTCATAGTAAGATTAGTATTAGTGCTAGTTTTAGAAGTAACAGTTGTAGTAGTACAAGTGCTAATAGTAGGAGTAACTGAAGTAGTGGTTGTAGAAGTAGAATTAGTGGAAGTATTTGCAGTAGTACTTTACCTTGCAAACTCTCGGATAGGTTAATTTGAATGTCTTTGGCTTTGTCTGCATGCAAGTCAGAGAGAGAGAGAGAGAGAGAGAGACAGATGAGAACACTGGAGTACACCAATAAGACATGCAGGCTGTCCAGGCTAGCATCCCACTGAGTAGAGACCCAATCTGTTCAGTGGCCAAGACCAGCATGCATAAAGCCAGAGGGACACTAGGGGTTAGTCGGGATACGGTTTGTTTTGTAGTCATCAGCCAAGTAGCTACATGGAGAGCTAACACACTATCGAGCTGTCTATCGCTAACCCCGACTCATATCTACCTCCACGTAGAATTAGAGCTGATGTCTATCTAACTCTAGGTAGAATTAGAGCTGATGTCTATCTACCACTAGATAGAATTAGAGCTCTAATCTATCTAACTCTAGTAACGTTGGTACAACTTGGCTGCATTGTAACCTCATAATCTTCCATTGATGCAGGTAGACATGGCTGGGATAGGATGCGGCAGTGACGCAGACCCCTGTACTACAGTGAACCAATGTACGGGACATTTTATTTCAGAATAAAGCGGCCAGCAAGGTCAGGCTTCACTTTTGATAATTGATCGCGCCTACAGGCTCTAATCTTTATCAATTCAAAGGTCAATGACAGGAGCCACGTCAACGACAGTCAATCTGTCTGTGTGTGTACTGACCCATCACACCCTTGTAGTCCACCAGGTCAAAGTAGACCACGGCCACTGAGGTCCAGACTCCCAGCAGGGCGATGACCATGAACCAGGAGAAGAGTCCGCCTCCGAGGCATCCTGAATCCGCCTTCTTCCCGTTCTTGTTGGCCAACGAAGATTTTCCTGCCTCTGAGGAGACACAGACATTGGTCAGTGATCATGTGACTAGCATCATCTAGATAGTATAGTAAAGTGTAAATAGAAACCAGACAGGGCAGTATGGTAAATAGTGTAAATTGAAACCAGAGGCCGATGGTTAGAGGCCAGTCTAACCACAGTAACCACAACCTGCAAATCATGGTTAGAATGAAAATAAGTTGCTGGAACATTCCGTGACAGGATAACGGTGTGGTTAAAGTTGTATTCATATAGAAGCATTTATAGCACACGTACCATATAGCACATATAGAATTAACACACACTCAGCCTATATATCATTTATAGCACACGTAGTATATATAGCAAACGTAGCCTATATATCACTCGTAACATGTAAAAGGCACAAAGCATGCATAACACATATGATCAACCAGAACACTGAGCTACACTTTTATCTTCATAGACTTCATGTCTTGTATTGACAAAGTGGGTGGTATATTGAAATATATCTATAGATACCGAGGGCAAAAGTAGAGCCATTAGGACTTTCCCAAGGAACCAGCAGCTTGGAGGCGAGCGTTTCCATGGCCTATCATTAACCCCCAAAGAGCACTTCAAAAGGACAGGAACTTTGGGGATGGGGCTTTAGGCCCTGAACATTTTTTAATCATACGATTTAAGGGTAATCAGTGTCCTGATCTCCACAGGTCTTCAGATCGCCATGGCAATGCTGACAACGGACCGACGGTACTTTAGTTACTTGAAAATATTTCCATGGACTGAATGCTCTGGGTGGAACGTAAAGACGGCAATGCACAACCGATTACATACACACATAACCCTGTTACACACTGGTAAAACAGACAGAAGGGTGCTGCTATTCTGGTTCTGTTGACAACCTGCAGTGCCTTGTGGGTAGGAACAGCACAATGTGAATAAACAGGTGCAGAGCGAGAGCTCAATTTCAGAGCTAGGTCAAAGGGACACGCACACACACACACTTTACAGCAATACTAAAACAATCCACTGATAGCTAGCCCCAATTAGCCACGATTAGCCTATTGCCACATGAACACCATAAAACATTTACAACCTTACCCACCTCCACTTCCCAGATCACTCGTACGCTAGTCGGTTAGGCTACATTAGCTTGTGGCTCGCTGAGCATGTCTTCAAGCTCCAACAGAAATAGAGGACATAAAGTAGCCGCTAGCTAGCCAATGGCCACACTCTAACCTCCGTCCAAGCTCTGCCTCAGATGATTCTATTCTGAAGGAATAGAATCATTGGTCTTGTTGGTCTTCAACTTGCAGAGCAGAAACACCCCTCTAGATGTTGACCAAGGGAGTGGATTCTCACTACGACATGTCCCCTGGCCTATAAACCCCCCCGGTCCTCACCTTGGGTCACCATCACCGCGGGCGCCGGTGCCGCCATGGAGACGGGGGTCGCACAGTCAGCCAGCGTTACTGGGTCAACCATCACTGCTCTCCCTACCGACAGACTGGCCAGCACCACATCTCCCCCTCTCTGACACGGCCAGCAGCACGGCCCTCCCTCCCCTACTCTCTCCATCCCTCTGCTGCCCTGATAGGTCAGGAGAACCATAAATTACCTCTTCACTTTGCTATTGGCCAATCTCCCCTTCTTTCCCTCCCTCCCCCTTTGGTCTTTGTCTCCTCTACGAGGGAGGCTCTAGTGTCCAATGAGAGCTTTTTATAGCACTATAGGACAGCTGGGTCTGACAGACAGCAGAACCATTATAGGTGGAGGTGAGAAGAGGTGGTGGAGGTGGGTTACATTTAAAGAGGATTTCCCTGACTGCCCATTCCTTCCACTCTGATTCAGTGGAACAGATGCCCTCAGAGCAGTGTTGACACACGCCCTAGAGGAATAACTGCATCGGGGCATCAATGTCCTCCGCTATGGCTGCTATTTCTATGGTCTATTCTCTTGCCAGGGCTCCTCAGAAAGGAGGGAGGGAGGGACTGAGATCCTGGGGGTGGAGGTGAAAGGGCTCCATTACCAATCCCCCGTTCCTGGTAGGAGTCAGGGATCACCTGGCTCTAGGAGGCCTACAGGTAGGGGTCAGGGGTCACCTGGCTCTAGGAGGCCTACAGGTAGGGGTCAGGGGTCATCTGGCTCTAGGAGGCCTACAGGTAGGCTGTGGACACTGGGGATTAGGGCTGCAACAACGAATCGCTAAAAATCGATTACTAAATGCGTTGGCAACGAATTTGGTCGTTGATTCGTTGTGTCGCGCAATTAATAAGTTACTCATAGGCGCAGCACTGTTTACAGCCAGCCACCGACAGGTTGGTTCATGGTTCATGCACGCCCACAGCGAGCTTTAGTGTGAGCGACCACAGCTTGTATTTTGGTCCTATCTTAAAACTGGACTGTAGGCCTACATAAAAGTGTTGTACCTTCACTGTCTTTGGGTTAAAAAAACTCCTTCAACTCAGTATCAGTCTAGTCCAACCGAAAACTCTGTCAGCTGCTGCAGACGTTCTGCAGACGGGCTCGGAGTCGGCACCGCGTGCATCAACAGTAATTCAAAGAAGCAGTAGTAATCACACAACCGGACGGTGTAGAAAGTCCCGTCAGTTAAAAATAGTATTGCAGTTTTTAAATCCAGCTTTTAGATCCAGGAGTCTCGAAAATGGAATAGGTTTGACCGGTTAACCATGGACATCCCTTTTTTTTTTTATCCGATACATCGATTAATCGAAAAAATAAATCGACAGATTAATCGGTTATTAAAATAATCGTTAGTTGCAGGCAGCCCTACTGGGGATTGAACCCGGTAGCTTTAGGTTGGGAGTCGAACACCACAGCCTAGACCCTGATGCCACCACATGGTTCTCCACAGGCTTAAGCTGCAGCTAGCGCAGTGCGCACCATGCTAAACGGTATCCTAGCTAGTTAAAGACAGCCAAGGATGAGGCCGTCACCCAAGACCATTCAATGACACAGCAATACTGGTTTGTCAGCGAACGAGAAGAACAGGTTTAGAGTCATTATAACACCATATTGGAATGCTAGGAGCCATGCATATGAATGGTTCACAAACGTATGCAGTTTGTCAAACATTAAAGAAAGTATATCCAAGACCAGTTTCGGAACGCTAATCCCCATGAATAACCATTCTAAACACAACCAGTATGATACTGAGGACGAGAACCCCGAGTAGAGAGGGTTTGCATCCCAGGGGGTCCGGACAGACACCCCAGCACATGGAGCCAATGACCACGACAACGCCACACAGTTAGCTTCAACACCCCCAACAAGCCCCTACTGTTAGACAGAGCTGTCTCATCACACGTACCGTCTGATAGAGCTGTGTGAGCCATGGCTGCAGGGGAACCGACACACTCAGTCTGCCACGCAGTCAGGGATTGTGCTGAACAGTTTGTACTCAAAACAGAGACGCTCAGAGTCTTATATAAGGACTGACACACCCCATACACCCCAACCACAGACCTTTTAGCTTTCAGTGCTCACATCAAACCTATGCATTGTTCTGTTGCCACCAAGGCTAACCCTACACAAGCTACATGCTAGCCTCTGGAGCTTATGCAAATGAACCGCCTAGCATTAGCATCAGAAGAATGCCCTCCATGAGAAAAGCTAGTGCAGTAACATATGTTAATGTTAGCCTAGCTCCATTACAAACACTGGTACAGCAGCAAAGAGACATGCTAATGTTACGGTAACTTCATTACAACCACTTGTACAGCAACACAGAGATAAAGTAATGTTACCCTAGCTCTATTAGAACAGCTTGAATTGTAACAGAACGTTTAGAAAGCTATATCGGAAGTGTCTGGGACAGATGCTGCATGTTCAATTGTGCGTCTGTAAACTAAACTGTCCCGAACCACAGATGCAGTAGATTAGGGGGTAGGACCTCCACCCCCGATACCCCTCCCATGGAGGGGCTCAAAGGACCCAACATTCTCTACATTGTTCAAATTGCGACGCGTGGACAGTGGAGTCCCCACCGGCTGCACTGACCAGGAAACAAATAGGACCTAGCTTACCCAGAAATTTAGCAAACATAGGACCTGGCTTACCCAGAAACTTAACCAAACAGGCATAAATTTCTTCTGTTTTGATCAATGTTAGCATCACACACACAACCTCATGCAGTGGAGCAATAAATATCAACACACACACACACACACACGGCTGTTACCCTGGAGAGGTCAGAGTTCACCATTAAACCCTGAACAGGAAGGAGGAAGAGGAGGCCTGGAGAGAGGAAGAGGTAAAACTATCAGCGAGCGATTTTGTGATTATTATTGACTAGTAGAGAAAGTGATGTAGGGGAACCGGCATCACGGCTCCTGTGTGGACCTGTTCCTCAGGAAGAGAATCAGGTTCCTTATCCGCACGCATAACCACCTCCAGATACCTGGAGCTGATTTCAAACAACGAGCAGAACAACCTAACCAGCCTTCCGAGAGCCGAACTGATCGTCAATACTTGAGATCATTATGTTAATGTGGAGCTGTGTTGTTTAGGTTGCCCTGGTAGTGGAGGCACAACTGGTGAGGGGGGGGGGGGTCGGAGGTCATCTTAGAGACGGACAATGATCACAGGCTTCTCAAATAATCAATCATCCAATACCTATCGATCACCGCTCTGATAACATCTCTGATAACCAGGTGTCTACCGTATGGTTAATCCCTCTGTGTAGTAACTATTCGTCGAGTCCATGTTCAGTACTTTTATTCATTATAATCAGGCCGTCATCATGAAAATTATGGGCTAGGAAGAATGAATACACACTCCTCGCAACACAACTCCGAGTGAGCGCGACATGTGATCACTTCTAGTCAATTTGATTGATTTTCCCATCGCCGTATTTTATCACGGAGACCATCGCCTAATAAAAGAGTAAACTAAACAGTAAACTAACTCAGTAAACTAACAGTAACCTAACGCAGTAATCCAACTCAGACCCCAAAGTTCACACTATTGCTCTTCGTTGGCGCTCAATGTGCGCGTTTTTCAAAAAGTAAAACTAACGCCAGAACGCACTTTTACAATAATGATAATAATAATGATGATTGGGCATTATGAACATGAGTTCAGTGGTCTGCGGTCATGTACAGCGCCGTATTCCTCTGGGGCTGGAGGGGGCGGGGTCCAGCTCAACTGAACATTATGTTCCCAAGGAGAACCCAGCTACCCGCCTGGACTCGACACGGTCTCGCTACTCAGACTAGTCCGACAGTACCCGCGACTCATACTGGTCCCGCTAGTCCTACTGGTCTGTAGGAGCGGTTCCTGTTCGGACACGCGTCGCCCCCCCCCCCCCCCCCCAGTCAGCTGACTATAGTCTTCAGAACAAAACGTTCACTAGAGTCTGCAGAACAAAATTTCACTAGACAAAAAAGTTCACTAGAGTCTGCAGAACAAAAGGTTCACTAGAGTCTGCAGAATAAAAAGTTCACTAGAGTCTGCAGAACAAAAAGTTCACTGGAGTCTAAATTACAATAAATTCACTAGTCTGCGGAACAAAAAGTTCACTAGCCATAAGTTCATTAGAGTAGGGTAGGACTCGGGTCGTGACGGGGGGGGAACGGACGGGTCGGTGTCACCACGGGAGGTCGGTCCTGTGTTGCTTGCATTGAATGACGACGCGTTCCAGAGCTCTCACACACTGGCGCGCGCGCGCCCCCCCCCCCATGGCCACGTGTACCCCAGCCCCCCTCTTAGTGACACGTGAACACTAGAATAGGGGCGCGCGCCGCTTGCTGAATGGGTTCTATATATCATGATATATATAATATAGGCATGTATATAATGATATGCATGTATATAATGATATGCATGCACAGTCGCCCAAAGGGGGGTTTAAATCCCGCCGTGACCGTCGGGCATGGAGATGTAATCTCGAGCGTCTCAGTGAGCTCCGAGGCGCGTATCGGCCGCGCTCACGCTTTTCGGAGTCGCCAGGGGCAACCCTGGAGGACTGGTAATAACCAGCGAACCGTACACACACTCAGCCTGGAGGACACACAACCGCACAAATCCCATTATGTTATACTGTAACAGACTATGTCCTAAACAATCGTTAGATAATAAGGCGCGGATAACGACGGGAAAAGTCTTCGGGAGAAACGCAAAATCCTCAGAACGACGGTGGCCGGGAAGGATCGCCCCGCTTTGTTCACGAAGTGAAACGCCGTATTCACCGGTTCGTGCAGTGATGACGGGTCGGCGACGCTGTGTGTCAGTTTGTGTGTGTGTGTGTGTGTGTGTGTGTGCACAACAGACCGCGTAGGCCCATCGAACACACGTCCATCAAGCAGCAGAGGAACGGACCGAAGAGAGGCCTGCGGAGAGCGGGTTATAGAGAGAGACTTCAAGAACGGTCACCCACCTCGGGGTTTAGCGGGTCCCTTCGTGCTCCTTTTTGGCGCCATGTTGTCCGGTTCGCAGGAGAGCAGGAGCAGGTCAGTGAGGGCAGGTCAGTGAGAACAGGTGAGAGAGTACAGGTAAGAGAGAGAAACAGGAGAAGCTCGGCGGCTGGAGTCGGAGTGAGTAAACCAGTTCTGACGGACCACTCACCACTACTAGACCGACCGCCGCCACGACCAATCCGCTGCGTCCGCCGCGTCAGGGGGCGGGCTTAAAGGAAAGGACCGGCCAATGGGAGCGAAGGCCCATATGGCTTATTCAATCGTGTGGACATATTGTGCTCGCGACCCTCCTCCCCCGCCCCGCCCCTCTGGAACGTGGCAATATGGTCGATTCCCAAGCATCGCGATGATAGGTTATCATCTGTACTGTTCCCGGTACAACTGCCCAGAGAGAGGCTTATAAAACATATTTTTTGATGACCAAAATACATTTAAAACATGTTGTGTGAAGATTTTAATGGAGAGGAGTATCGCTTTACCAGCTAGGCTGGAAAGGGGGAAAGTCCAGTATCGCGTGATGTTGGCGCGGGGGCATAATAGCTCGACTCTGTTGCATAACTTGATAATCTCGTTGAGTTGGGCGCTGCTCCATTTAGGATTAATTATTCCTCAAACTGCTCTCGATCCCATTTTATGTCCTCGGCCTTCTAATGCACCCCTCTCCCCTCGCAGCGAAACTTTAAGTGTTATGTGAAAAAAGTGAGTCGCTTTAACGCTTTAGCTGTCTCACACATCACGTCACGCACGTCCAATAAGCCTCGTTACGCGCATGCGCACTAGAGTGCACAGACGACGCTTTAAACCCACTTTACTGACTCAGCATGCAGCCAGCGAAACCTTTAGCCAAGTCACATCATTCATCCCCATAAGGGCTGACAGTCGAGTTATCAGTACAGACGGCTCTCTGTTCACTAAAGCACATTAAGTGAGTTAAGCTCTAGTGATGATTTACTAACCCTTATCTTGCCCTTAGCTCGTGGTTACCTGAGCTCCTAACTCATAACCTTCACTAAAACGAGGCTGCAGCTTTGTATGTGTAACCATATTCTAGCAGACTGTAGCTCACTGGATACAGTATGAAGGCAGTTGGAGGAATTTTGTGTTTGTGTGCGCGGGCGTGAGAACACACAGACACACACAGAGGGTGGCCATTTGCCTCTGGCCTTATGTAAACACTCCTTGGTGTCAGACAACACAGCCTCAGGGTGTGTGTGTGTGTGTGTGTGTGTGTGTGTGTGTGTGTGTGTGTGTGTGTGTGTGTGTTTGAGATAATTGAGTTGACAGGAGTCTCAAACAAAGGATGATAGCCCGAACCCGGCTCTGTGATCTAATCATCTGATTTGGATATGATGATCACTGGATTCGGTTTAAGTGTTTAGAGATAAAATGTTTTGTTATTCTGATGTCATCAGTTCCTGAACCTCCCGGGTTATCAGTAGCGCTGAGAAAAACTGAAAGGATCAAGTTTGGCTGAATCTCGTCTCTCCCGAGAGGCCGCCGCCAGGTGGCAGAACTCGGACACCTTAGTTCTGATACTGCGCGCAGAAAGATTAATCGAACCTTACTTTTGTGCACATTTTCAAATCTCCATCTCTGATCGAGTGGACACGCACACTCCTTGGGAATTAAACCGGCAGTCCGTTTATCTATAGGATATAGGGCACCATGGAGGCGTTCGTCAACATTGGTGGAGCTTCGCCTTTGTTTGTTCTTCCAGCTCCGCAGATGATTGATCAAGAGTCCCTTTCGACATGACCCAGTTGGCTTCATAACGAGGAACATGAAGCAAGGGCCGAAGAGCAACCTCACTACCGTGTCCACACAGGAAACACACACAACCCACCACACTGGGAGAACACACTCATGGACGCAGAACCGACAGGTCACACAGATGATAGCTCTACAGTGAAGTAGACCCACTGTCGGTACCGTCTGTAGACCTACTGTTTGTCTGTAGACCTACTGTCTGTCAATTGACATACTGTCTGTTACTGTCTGTTGGCCCACTGTCTGTTACTGTCTGGGTCTATTCTCTGTAGTCCTGCTGTCTGGATCTGATCTTAGCGGGGTTAGCCCTACACCGGTCTAATGTTTATCATGCAATATTATATCTGCTTGCTTATTATGGGATAGAAAATGACTTCTGAGGTTAAAATAAGCAGATCGTTTATTAGCGCGTACAGGCCTACTACATTGAGTCCTTCACCTACAGAGTAAGACCAGCATCGCAGAGCCATTCAAGTTTACAGTAAGAGTTACCGCCTACTCTGTCGTCGTAACGATTGTCTTCAGTCTATCATCTTAAAGACTAAAGGTGCGAGAAGTATGATTTAAGTTATTTATTTATCCCTCAGCCCTCAGTGAAGTGACTGTCTCTGGTTATTCCACTTCCTCATCAACCTGAAGCATAGTCCGCAATCATTTTGGGACAATTGCTGAACTGCCTTTATCTGAATAAAAAATAATTAATGTCTTAAGATTTTGATTCGCTGCACGTATTTTTTAGCACTTCAGGGCTGCTGCAAGTGATGGAAGAGGTTGGACGTACTTAACCCTTTAGTTGATACAAATTTGAAGCACTCTGTACAAAATACCTGATACCTTAATTCGTCAGACACCTTGTACCAAAACATTTCAAAACAATGGAGCCATTTGTCGTCAGCTTACATGCAAACTCCTCGGCGCCGCGTTTGCTGGCGGACCCTATGTTTCGCGCCGTAGGGGATTTAAAAAAGTGACGTGGGGGGCCGGGGGGGCAGAGTGTTTGTGAGGCACAGCGGGAGAGAGATAAGCAGAGTTACGAAATAGCAGGCGGCAGTCGCGGTTAGTCGCGGTTTGAAACTGCTGTTATTTGTATCAAATGTGCTGTACCTTCAACGCAAATTAAACTATATTGATGTTGACGATACGTCTCGTTCGGAAAAATATCGATAATATTTCAAATGTCGATATATCGCCCAGCCCTACTGTCAATCACAGGATTGTGAATGCCACACGTACAAGAAACGTACAAGTTTACTTTTCTGCTCTCTCTCAACAGCTCTCAAGCCTACAGGACCTTCAAGTTGGCTAATTAAAATCATGCAACCTTCAGGTAGTAAAATACAAACATCAAATTCCAGCACACATGAATCCTTAATACACTGAAGAAATACAACATTACTTATTTATTAAATGCCAAAGTGACCTTTCTAAACTGTCTTCAATCATGTCCAATGGCACACACAACTGAACACTGAATATAGACTATTTAAAACAGACTATTATAAAAAAGTAGATCGCCCAGTAATATATTTCACAATTTTCCTTTGGTCAACAGTTAAAACACTAAAATCAAAGCTATAATACTGGCTGTTAAATACAGTTTAAATACCTTGAATTAAAAAAAACAAAAACGTTTAAATAACCCATGGCTCCAACTGTTCAGAATAAGAGAGGAGAGAGAGAGAAGAGGAGAGTGGAAGAGAGAGAGAGAGAAGAGAAGAGAAGAGAAGAGAGAGAGAAGAGAAGAGAGAGAGAGAGAGAGAAGAGAAGAGAAGAGAGAAGAGAAGAGAAGAGAAGAGAAGAGAGAGAAGAGAAGAGAAGAGGAGAGGGACAGAGTAGAATGTTATAAGAATGATATTTAATATCACATTTAATATTGATAATATTATGAATAGGACGGATAGTACACTAGGTGACCATCACACACACACACACACACACACACACACACACACACACACACCCACACACACACACAGACACAGACACAGACACAGACACGCACACACACACACACACACACACCTTAGAACAGATTCCCCTTAGCACAACATATATCTGTTCCAATGACAAACATCACATGCTACACTATGTGCTATGCTATGGGCTAAGGGCTATGTTAAGTGCTAGGTGCTACACCCCTCCCCTCTTATCTCAGGAATGAGTTGCTTCTACTGGGCAGTGATTGGGGAGAGAGGCGGGACCTCATGTCCAGAGCATCTGGGCGGGCAGTGGGCTCTGCAGGCTGTCTGAACTGGCTTCACTGGAGAAATACCAGTTAGTGAAGTTCAGCTCAGGGACACTGACAGTTACAAGAGGATGCACATTGTGTTTGGGTGGAGCCGCAATACCATAACTCATGACCTTCTTTCAGCCTCCTGCTCCTGCTCCTCCTTCTCCTGCTGAGGCTCCTCCTCCTCCTGCTGAGGCTCCTGCTCTCCTGCTGAGGCTCCTCCTCCTCCTGCTAGTGCACCTCCTCCTGATGGTGCACCTCCTGCTCCTCCTGCTGAGGCTCCTCCTCATCCTCCTCCTCCTCTCCTCCCGTGATCTGGTTGCCGGCGGTGACGTCGCCCGTGCGGTGGGCGGCGATCTGCTCGAGCAGCCGCTCGGACTGGAGCAGCCGATTGGCCCATTGCTGACACACCCCCTCCAGCCCAGGCCCCCCGTACTCCGGGGGGAGGGGAGGTGGGGAAGAAGTCCGTCAGCGAGTCGTGGTAGTTGAAGCCGTGCATGTGCACCTGGGGACACCAGGTCAACCAATCACAGGGCATATCACCATATATGGGCCAGAGGAAGGACACACGCAGCGGCTACGCTTTAAACCAATCAGGACAAGGCAGGGGGCGGAGACAGGAAGCAGGTCATAATAACCACATAATAATCACAATAATTCATGTCCGACATAAGGCTACAATACCGTGAGCACAGCCCGGGGATCGTTGGTTACTGTATGAATATGTATAAATAATGGTAATTATTGACAGGTAACTCACCCTCTTTTTTATCTTGTCTGGCAGGAAGGGGCGGAGCATCGCGAAGACCGGCCCGAAGAAGATCGGCTCGTTGATAAGGTGGATCGCCTTCACCTTCAGAGGGAATGAGTCCTACACACATTTTGTATACATGTTATACAACATTTTATACACATGTTATATAAAATCTTACACACATGTTACACACTCATGTTATTCAAATGTTACACACATGTTATATAACATGTTATACACATGTTGCATAAAATGTTCAGTGCCTGTTTTATTGTCACCTGACGTTTCGATCTCTGGATCTTCATCAGGCATTGAAAACAATGGGTGAGATGACTTCTATCACATCATATTTTATTACCATTTTGTTTTACCTTTCCTGTACAGTGTCCTTGGGTGACATGAAAGGCACTTGAAATAAAATGTGTTATTATTATTAATATTATTATTATTATATATATATATTAGTATTATGTTGTGTATATATATATTAGTATTATGTAGTATATATCTGTTAGTATTATGGTGTATATATTATGTGGTAATATATATTAGTATTATGTAGTATATTAGTATTATGTAGTTATGTATATATATTATTATTATTTTGTGGTATACATATATATATGTGTATTATGTAGTATATATTGTATTATGTAGGATATATAAATCAGTATTATGTTGTATATATATTAGAATGTTGTATGTATATATAGTATTATGTTGCGTGTATATATATCTTAGTATTATGTAGTATATCTATTAGTATTATGGGGTATATACACAATGTGGTATATATTTGTATTATGTAGTGTATAATATATATACTAGTATTATGTAATATATATATTAGTATTATGTGGTATATTTAAGCAATAGATCACGCCAGGCTGTGGTATGTGCTCATTATACCACTGTTAAGGGGCGTTGTCCGGCCCCGACACGCAGCGGAGGGCCGGCGACCCCCTTCAATTTACCCCCTTAATTATACCACTGTGAAGGGGGTCGCCGGCCCTCCGCTGCGCGTCGGGGCCGGACAACGCCCCTTAACAGTGGTATAATGAGCACATACCACAGCCTGGCGTGATCTATTGCTTAAGTAACCCTACATGCCCACTACCTCCGTCAGTCAACGAACGTGGGAAGGCGTTGCTGACTGATGGGGGAGTAGTCTTTGCAGATGCATCCGTCAGCCAATCAAATCGGTTCGCCGGGTTCTTCCCGCTTCTTCCTGCTTGTTGCGAGGCAAGATGACCCGCTTTCCCACTTTCCAGTATCGTCAGAGCCCGAGTCGCGTCACAGTGCTTCAATTTGCATACGTGATCTGATTGGATGACGGATCCGTCACTGCCGAAAAAGTTGAACGTTTTTCAACTTCTTGACTGAGCCGAAGGCTCCCACGGAACGGACGGATCCACTATGCATTGCTCGTCCGTCCCCATTCAAAGTCAATGGGGATCAGTCAACGGACGGAGGTAGTGGGCACGGGGCGTAATGCCCCGTGCCCACTACATGCGTTGACTGATGTGGGAAGGCGTGGCTGACTGATGTCGCTGCCGAAAAAGTTGAAATTTTTTCAACTTTTTGACTGAGCCATGACTGAGCCGACGGCTCCAACGGAACGGACGGATCCACAATGCATTGCGCGTCCGTCCACATTGAAAGTCAATGGGGATCAGTCGACGGACGCATGTAGTGGGCACAGGGCATAAGGGATAATGTATAGAACGCCGGTCATTATCGAGAAAATAAGCCCCGACAGGGCGAACTGGACACCGACGCGCAGCGGAGGTGTCTTGCTTCGCCATGAAGGGGCTTATTTTTCGATAATGACCGGCGAAGTTCTATACATTATCCCGCTTATTACACGGCTACTTCCCGAAACTAAACAATTTATTTACAATGTATTTGTTACCAGCATTCATAGTGTTGATCAGCAGAGAAATAGTCCGCCCAAGACGTTGACGTCATCGCTTAGCAACCGACAGCACTTGGGTTGATACATATCCCGCTTATTACATTGACAAGTTACCGGACTGCGTGCGGAGTGATACCAAGGCAAAAAGTCCTTTTGGTTATCTTGACAGCGGTCATTATTCATCCGTTGCCAATGAATTATCCAAAAATAATTGACCGCCGGAAGTTGTGAAGTGCCCATGCAAGTGAACGGAACGTTGTAATAATGGTATATATCTATTAGTATAATGTGGTAGATGTTATATATTATTATTATGCAGTATATATATATTAGTATTATGTAGTAAATATATATTAGTATTATGTGGTAGTGGTATATATAATATATTAGTATTATGTGGTATATGCATATTAATATTAAAATAATAATAAATGAAATGTATATAGCGCTTAATATGGTACTCTAAGACGCTTATATAAGTATATTTATATATATATAATATTATATTATTATTATATATTAGTATTATGTGGTATATATATTAGTATTATGTAGTATATATATTAGTATTAGTTAGCATATATATTAGAATATATCTATTAGTATTATGTAGTATTATTATATATATATATATATATATATATATATAATTATATATATATACTGTATATAATATATATATATATATGTATGATGTAGTAAATATATTTAGTATTATGTGGTGTATATATTTGTCTTTTTTAGTATAAATGTATATTCATATTATGTGGTATATATATTGCTATATATGGTAAATATGAACATTGGTATTATTTGGTATAATATTAGTATTATGTAGTATATATATATATATATATTTGTATGATGTAGTAATATATATTAGTATTATGTGGTGTATATTAGTATTTTGTAGTATAAATGTATATTCATATTATGTGGTATATATATTGCTATATATGTGGTAAATATGTACATTGGTATTATTTGGTATATATATTAGTATTATGTAGTATATATATTTGTATTATGTGGTATATATATTCGTATTATGTGGTATATTAATATTATGTAGTATATCTATTAGTATTATGTGGTATATATATTCGTATTATGTTGTATATATATATATTCGTATATATCTACTGACCACGAGTACAGAGGAGATCTTGCGGGCGAGGGAGGGGTTAATCTGGAGGGCGTGACTGAAGCTCCAACCCTCCAGGTCAAAGATCACCTTGACCCCCCTCTGCTGGGTCTCCGTCTCCATGGCGATGACCTCTGATGTCATCAGGCTGACCCTGAACACCTGGATGGCCGTCCAGTCCTTAGGATTCCACCGACCTGCACACACACACACACACACACACACACACAACACCACACACACACACACACACACACACACACACACACACACACACACACACACACACCACACACACACACACACACACACACTTGTATTGAAACAGAGAACATTTGTGTAATAGCTATGAGCTAATTTCCTTTTAATTCTCACAATGCAGATATGCAGATACACGCACATTTATGAGGGGCCGTATGGGACATTATTCAGATTGAGCATGCGCATACACATATGAAACCAAAGTCATCACATACTATACGGAAAAACGTTGCACGCATACAAGTGAAAAGCTTTTACATACACAACTGAAACACTCACAAACAACTGAACAATTATACGCTCACATACACAATTGAAAAGCTTGCATAAAAGCTAGTGAAAACTTTTACATTGACTACTGAAATGCTTTCACACATACTAGTAAAATGTTCTCATATACACAGCTGAAAAATTTCCTCTCAAACACAAATATGAAACCATTCACATACTATACTGAAAACTCATACACAAGTTAAGGCTTTTACATACACATCTGAAACAACTTCACTCAAACAACTGAAAAGCTCTCGTAACAACTAGTGGAACCTTTTACAGACTACTGAAATGCTTTCACATGTACTAGTAAAATGTGCTCATATACACAGTTGAAAAATTCTCTCTCACATACAAATATGAAACTATTCACATACTATACTGAAAACCTCAGACATGTATGTGAAAGTGTTTCACTCATATGTGTGTGAGGAATTCAGCGAAAACGGAAGGCGCTTCAGTTGAAACGGAAGGTGGTTGAAAAAAGAAAGCGCGCAATTCAGACAAAGAATAGACACAGACATATGCTACAGACACAGGCGCTACACTGATGTCTGATGGACAACAGCCTACAGGTAGCCGTCACTATGTGTTCCAACCAAACGCGACGGGGCGACACGACTCCATACAAAGTCAACGTAGAGACGCAAATTTCTCATCTCTCTTCATCCGCTTATCCGGGGTCGGGTCGCGGGGGGAGCAGCTCAAGCAGGGGGCCCCAGACTTCCCTTTCCCGGGCCACATTGACCAGCTCTGACGGGGGGATCCCGAGGCTTTCCCAGGCCAGTGTTGAGATATAATCTCTCCACCTAGTCCTGGGTCTTCCCCGAGGTCTCCTCCCCACTGGACGTGCCTGAAACACCTCCCAAGGGAGGCGCCCAGTGGGCATCCTTACCAGATGCACGAACCACCTCAGCTGACTCCTTTCTAAGTAATGGAGCAGCGGCTCTAATCCGAGTTCCTCACGGATGGCTGAGCTTCTCACCCTATCCCTAAGGGAGACGCCAGCCACCCTTCTGAGAAAACTCATCTCGGCCGCTTGTACCCGCAATCTCGTCCTTTCGGTCATCACCCAACCCTCATGACCATAGGTGAGGATAGGAACGAAGATCGACCGGTAAATTGAGAGCTTTGCCTTGCGGCTCAGCTCTTTTCATAACAACGGTGCGGTAAAGCGAACGCAATACCGCCCCCGCTGCTCTGATTCTCCGGCCAATCTCATGCTCCATCGTACCCTCACTCGCGAACAAGACCCTGAGGTACTTGAACTCCTTCACTTGGGCTAAGGACTCATTTCCTACCCGGAGTAAGCAATCCACCGGTTTCCTGCTAAGAGTCATGGCCTCAGATTTAGCGGTGCTGATCCTCATCCCAGCCGCTTCACACTCGGCCGCCAGCCGATCCAGTGAGTGCTGAAGGTCAGAGGCCGATGATCCAATGAGGACATTGGCCTCATTGGATCATCTGCAAAAAGCAGTGACGAGATCATCTGCAAAAAGCAGTGACGAGATCCTCAGACCACCGAACTGCAACCCCTCCCCACCACAGACGCAAATTGTGACGCTAGAAAAATCTGCGACATGACTTGAAAATGTTGCATGGACTGAACGCCCTGGTACGGGCAAGTTTGTTCAGAGAGATTTAGTAGTACGACACGACGTAACTATTTGAACTTTTGCCGTGACAGTGGTGTGATGAAAGCCAATCAGCGTTGACTCCCTGAGTGACGTCACGTAACAGCCAATCGGCGTTCCAACAGCCAACTGTTCCCTGCAGTGCAGTCCGGAGTGAACCGCAAAATGGAGGAGAAATTGATTGTGGCCGTTTGCGACTCCCGGAGCTCTATATATAAAAGTATATAGTATTATCTCCCCAATGTGTTGCTACCTTGCCATGGTGGGGAGGCTTGTGTGCCTCCGTGACCCTGAGGGCTATACCAGCGGGGGCTAGGCTCCTGGCAGCAGTGGCGGTTTTAGGTACGGGCGAACCAGGCAGCCGCCCGGGGCAGCATATTTGTGGGGGGCGCCAAGTCACATGGGGGGCGCCATGAGCAGTAAAAACCAGGGGTACGAGGAAATAATTGGAAAACAAGGCTTGGGGGAGATGAATGATGATGGGGATAGATTTGCCAACCTGTGTGCCGCTACGAGCCTCGTCATCGGCGGGAGCTTTTTCCAACACAAACGGATACATAAGGCCACCTGGGTGTCACCCGATCTGATGAAAGAAAATCAGATCGACCATGTCGGCATCGGGAATAAGTTAAGAAGATCTCTTGAAGATGGACGGGTTAGAAGGGAAGCGGATGATGCATCAGACCACCATCTCCTCGGTGCCCGCATGAAGCTCAGGCTGAGGCGGAACTTGACAGGGCAAACCAGTCAACGCCAGTGGTACAACACCACTGCTCTGAAAGAAACAGCAAGGCTAGAAGAGTTTAGAACCACACTCTCCAAAAAGGCCTGGATTATACAACAGCGGATTGAGGGAGAGACCATGGATGAAAGTGGCAGAGTGAAGAGAGCGGTAACATCATTGTCAGGAAGTGCTAGGTAACAAAAAGCAGGGCAAAAAGAATGGATCTC
>NC_079419.1:10794299-10957223 GCF_026213295.1 Gadus chalcogrammus | reverse complement strand
TTCCCTGTAGTACAGTGTAACCCCTAGCTGTGACTAGCTCCTCCTCCTCCCTGTAGTACAGTGTAACCCCTAGCTGTGACTAGCTCCTCCTCCTCTAGTACAGTGTAACCCCTAGCTGTGACTAGCTCCTCTCCTCCTCCCTGTAGTACAGTGTAACCCCTAGCTGTGACTAGCTCCTCCTCCTCCCTGTAGTACAGTGTAACCCCTAGCTGGGACTAACTCCTCCTCCTCCCTGTAGTACAGTGTAACCCCTAGCTGGGACTAACTCCTCTCCTCCTCCTCTCCGCAGGGTGCTGCTGAGGGTCAGGATGTTGTACTACCTCAGACAGGAAGTCATCGGAGACCAGGCTGACCGCATCCTGGAAGGAGCAGAGATCAGGTGATAACCTCTCTCTCTCTCTCTCTCTCTCCCCCTCAGTCTCTCTCCTCTCTCTCCCTCACCTGTCTATCTCTCCTCCCCTCCCCGTCTGTCTTTTATCGTTCTCCCTTGAAGCTAAATGGAATAGTGTTTGCTAGCTGTTGTCTCTGGTTATTGTAGTTCTTCTCAATGAGCTGAGCTTGTTTGTAGTTCTGTTATGATGAATGTTTAGTTGTAAAAGGATTCACTCAGTCACCCCCACATCTCTACCATCCCCCTCTTTCTGTAGAACATCTGTCCTCCTCTCGCCCCTCCCCCTCTGCTTTCCATCACCCTTTCACCCAGATGTGTGTGCATTTATAATGTCATCCCCCCCTATCCTCTAATCTCAAGTGTGTGTGTGTGTGTGTGTGTGTGTGTGTGTGTGTCAACTGCCAGAAGTGTGTGTACTGGTGCCAGCTAGCAAACATATGCCAGTGGGATTTTGTGTACTGTTGTGCGTGTGTGGGGGCTGGCTCTGTGTGTGTGTGTGTGTGGGGGGGGGCTAGCTCACTGTGTGTGTGTGGACTGACTGAGATAAGGTCTGAGATGTGAATGATGCTCCACTATAAATTAGACTAAACGCTAGGCTCCATCGTGTCCTGACTGTGACTGTGTGTGTGTAGTGAGCTGGACGTGTGGATCCCCCAGCCCCTCCATGCGGAGGTCCCTGCTGATTGGTGGAACTCTGAGGCGGACAAGTCCCTGCTGATAGGAGTCTTCAAACACGGTAACCCTCTCTCACTCTGCCTCTCTCACTCTGCCTCTCTCACTCTGCCTCTCTCACTCTGCCTCTCTCACTCTGCCTCTCACTCTGCCTCTCTCTCTCGGCCTCTCTCACTCTGCCTCTCTCTCTCTGCCTCTCTCTCTGCCTCTCTCTCTCTGCCTCTCTCTCTCTGCCTCTCTCTCTCTGCCTCTCTCTCTCTGCCCTCTCTCTCTGCCTCTCACTAACTGCCTCTCACTCACTCTGCCTCACTCACTCTGACTCACTCTGACTCTCTCACTCTGCCTCACTCTGACTCTCTCACTCTGCCTCACTCACTCTGACTCACTCTGACTCTCTCACTCTGCCTCTCACTCACTCTGCCTCTCACTCACTCTGCCTCTCACTCACTCTGCCTCTCACTCACTCTGACTCTCACTCACTCTGACTCTCACTCACTCTGACTCTCACTCACTCTGACTCTCACTCACTCTGCCTCTCTCTCACTCTGCCTCTCTCTCACTCTGCCTCACTCACTCTGCCTCACTCACTCTGCCTCACTCACTCTGACTCTCTCTCACTCTGACTCTCTCACTCTGACTCTCACTCTGTAATCTGTTCACTCACTGACTCTGTGCCACCCGTTGTTGGGGGTTGCTATGGTGATGGTGAGGGCAGCAGTGCTATCTGGAGAGTGATTGATCCTATCTGACAGCACACACACGCATGTACACACACGCGCACTGGTATCTATGGGGCTCATCCATAGATAAAGAGGATCAAAGTTCATCTACACACACGCAGCGGAATAGTGATGGTCCATAAAGACCTGATTATTAGTGTTGGGCTCCAGGAGGTGGGTGGGTGTGTGTGTGTGTGTGTGTGTGTGTGTGTGTTGTGTGTGTGTGTGTGTGTGTGTGTGTGTGTGTGTGTGTGTGTGTGTGTGTGTGTGTGTGTGTGTGTGAAACGCCACAATCCTCCTAATTGAAATGTTATGTTGAGGAAGAGGGGGGCTGAGTATGGGGGGAGGGGTCCCTCACGCTCCTCCTACTCTCTCCTGCCTCCCCTCTCTCTCCCTGCCTACCCTCCCCCCTCTCTCTGCCTCCCCTCCCCCCCTCTATCTCTCGCCCCCTGAGTCTGTTGGATCTGCACACTCTAATCTGTTCTGCCTGAATCACCAACGGACACACACCTAAAAACACATCTACACACACACACACGTAGGAACACACCTAGCTAGACACGCACACGTAGAAACACTCATCTAGACGCACACAAAGTAGCACAGGTTTGTGTGTGTGTGTGTGTGTGTGTGTGTGTGTGTGTCAGCCTGACACAAATGAGCACCTGCTGGCTCACTTGGACGTGCACTCGCTCGGATGAACACTCACACACACACACACACACACACACACACTCTCTGGCTCCTGGGGTCATCCCTTCTGCCGCTGTTTTTGTCTACCTCATTTATTATGGAGTGTGGGGGTGTGTGTGACTAGGGTTGTGTTTGTGTGTCTGGTGTGCGTTTGTCTGTCTAGTGTGTGTGAGTGATTGTTGGGGGTGTGTGTGTGTGTGTGTTTGTGTCGGGGCAGGCTGATGGCCGATAGCTCATGTTGTTGTTGTGGTTCTAAGAGGAACTGGTCCAGCAGGTGGTCGGCATGGAGACCATCAGGGTGTTGAGGTTTAGACCTGGGACCACCAGACCCCCTCCTGGCTGACCTCTCTCTCTCCAGGCTGTGTGCTATAACTCTGTCTCTCTCTCTCTCTCTCTCTCCTCTGTCTCTCTCTCTCTCTCTCTCTCTCTCTCTCTCTCTCTCTCTATGTCTCTGTGTCTCTGTCTCGGCTGTGTGCTGTAACTCTGTGTGTGTCTCTCCCTCTCTCTGTCTCGGCTGTGTGTCTCTCTGTCTCGGCTGTGGGCTTTATCTCTGTCTCTCCCTCTCCAGGCTATGAGAAGTACACGTCGATGCGAGCTGACCCTGGTCTGTGTTTCCTGGAGCGCGTTGGAATGCCCGACGCTAAGGCCATGGCCGCCGAGCAGAGAGGAGCGGACATGATGACGGACGGCGTAGAGGGGTACGCACACACCTCCTCCTCAAACAACTTCTCACACACCTCTTCCTCAAACGACTCCTCACACACCTCCTCCTCAAACGACTCCTCACACACCTCCTAATCAAACACCTTCTCACACCACCTCTATCGCACACCCCCCCCCTCAAACTCCTTCTCATCACACTCCTCCCCATATTGAGGTAGTATCTGCTTAACTAAGTGAATAATCAGAAGTAATGCTGTAATGAAGCTATAATGAAGCTATAGTGTGTGTAATGTGATCTTAATAACATGAACATAGATCTAGACGTATAGATGTAGCTCTATAATGTGATCTTGATAACATGACCATAGATCTAGACGTATAGATGTAGAAATATTTCTAACATGGTGATCCCCCTGCAGGGAGGAGGAAGACCCCGAGTACAAGCCCCTCAGGATGACCTTCAAAGACGAGATGGACGAGTTCACCAACTCCCCCCTGGAGGAGCCCCAGGAGGCGGACCCCGAGGGTAACGCATGAACACATGAGCTCACTAACACGTGAACACATGAGCTGACCCTCCCACATGAACTCGATAACACATGAACACATGAGCTGACCCTCTCACCTGAACACATGCACTCCCTGTAGCCCCTCCTCCTCACGCTCTGTCTCCCTCTGCAGCCAAGTCAGGAGAGAACGGCCGAGTGGGCGGGGCCTCGGGCCAGGCAGGACGTCTCTATTGGCCGGCGGCCTCTGCGCTGACGGCCCGCCTGCGGCGCCTGGTGACGGCGTACCAGCGCTCCAACCGCCGAGAGCTGCAGCGGCAGGAGGCCCTCAGCCGGCCGGACGGCCGCCGCCGCCGCCGCCGCGACTTCAACCCCGACCTCGCCATGCTGCCACCCGCCGAGGGGGGCGCGGCCTACCTGCAGGAGGGCGGGGTCTTCATGGCTGAAGGGGGTGTGGCCTACCTGGCCAAGAGCGGGCCCTTCGTACCCGAGGCCGCCACCCACACAGCGCTCATGGGAGAGCTGTTCTTCAAGGAGAGACGGCAGAGGTGGGCTATGTCTCTCTATCTCGGTCTCTCTATCCAATGAGGTGGATGTTATCTAACCGTACGTTCACAAAACGCGAACGGGCGACACGATTCCTTACGAAATCAACGTACAGACGCGAATCAGGCGAATATTTCGCTAGACAAAACCCGCGTCAAGATTTGATTTGCAGCGCGACACTTTTAACCCGGCACGGGCGGGCACGCTCACGTGGATTAGCAGAGCGGCATTTTCCCTCGAGTTGAAATATTTCAACATTGCCGCGACATTCGCGTGATTACAGCCAATCAGCGTTCAACAGCGTGGCCACTGAATGACATGCGAAATGTAACGTCCAATCAGAGTTCAACCTGTTGCCGTTTGCGACTCCCTGAGCTCTATATATCTCCATACATCTGTGAACTCCTGCACACCAACACACCCACCCGCACTCTGCCATGGGGTCCAGGGCATTAAGCCGATCTGCCCCCCACCTCTGGAACACCCTCCCACCTGACATCCGTAACTCTGACACCCTCTCCACTTTTAAGTCCCGTCTAAAAACACATCTTTTTAAACTGACATATTCAATCTAATTCATTGTCTCCCACCCATTTCCCCCCACTTGTTTAAATTGTTTCAATGTATCATGTTCTTGTGCTTTTTATGATTGTTGATTTTGTTTTTTAAACACTGCCCGGTAAGGTGACCTTGAGTGCTATGAAAGGCGCCCTCAAATAAAATTAATTATTATTATTATTATATAATGGTATATAATATAATTTTATAATATACAATTATGATTTGTCTTGCGACAAATGTGTGTTTTGGTGTGAACGGGTAAGGTGGTGTTATGAGGCAGATGTTATTGCGGGGCTCTAAGGTGATGTTGGGTGTCTCCGCCTTTCGTCTTTTAAGATGCCTCATGGTCAGACGGTAACATGTAGCCCTGCTCCACCCAGGTGGACGCGTCGGGAGGAGGCAGACTTCTACCGGGTGGTGTCAACCTTCGGGGTGGTGTTCCACCCCCCGCGGCAGGGCTTTGACTGGGCCCAGTTCAGGGCTTTCGCCCGGCTGGACAAGAAGACGGACGAGAGCCTGGAGAAATACTACTATTCCTTTATCGCCATGTGCAAGAGGGTGTGCCGCATGAGCCTCAAGACACACTCAGGTACAGACGCACTACTACACACACACACTACACACTACACTAGTGGGTCTGCCGCATGAGCCTCAAGACAGACAGGTGCACACACACTACCACACACTACACATACACTACTACACACTACACTAAGTACTTAAGCTGACTTGGTAGTAGGATGTATTTAGGGCTGATCTAGTACAATGAGTAATCAGTGCTGACGTAGTAGTAACGGTGTCATTGCAGTGCTGAATTTGAGTGTGTCTGCAGTGCTCACGTAGTAGGAAGTGTGCAGTGCTCACGTAGTAGGAAGTGTGCAGTGCTCACGTAGTAGGAAGTGTCTGCAGTGCTCACGTAGTAGGAAGTGTGCAGTGCTCACGTAGTAGGAAGTGTCTGCAGTGCTCACGTAGTAGGAAGTGTCTGCAGTGCTCACGTAGTAGGAAGTGTGCAGTGCTCACGTAGTAGGAAGTGTGCAGTGCTCACGTAGCAGGAAGTGTGCAGTGCTCACGTAGTAGGAAGTGTGCAGTGCTCACGTAGTAGGAAGTGTGCAGTGCTCACGTAGTAGGAAGACTATGCAGTGCTGGCGTAGTAGGAAGTCTATGCAGTGCTGACGTAGTAGGAAGTGTCGATGCAGTAAGTGTGTTTTCAGTGCTGACGTAGTAACAGTGTGTATGGAGTGCTGACGTAGTAGTAACGGTACGCCCCATCCACAGAGCTCCCTGACCCCACCCTGATCATCGACCCCATCACTGAGGAGCGCGCCTCCCGGACCCTGTACCGCATCGAGCTGCTGCGCCGCATCCGGGAGCAGGTGCTGCCCCACCCGCAGCTGACGGAGCGCCTGCTGCTGTGCCAGCCCTCCCCTGACCTCCCCGACTGGTGGGAGTGCGGTCGCCACGACCACGACCTGTTGCTAGGCGCCTCGCGGCACGGCGTGAGCCGCACGGACTACCACATCCTCAACGACCCCGAGCTCGCCTTCCTGGAGGCCCACCGCCGCCACGCCCATAAGGGCGGGGCCGTGGCAAGACGCGCCCCCACGCCTGACCCTGGAGCCACGCCCCTCCTCACGCCCGCCGAGGTGGCCAGCGCTGCTAGCGCCGCCGAGGCTACCCTGGCTAAGGAGGAGGAGGAGGAGGAGGAGGTGGAGGAGGGAGAGGGGGAGGCGACGGTGAAGGCGGAGGGAGAGACTCCAAAAGCCGATGATGTCAAGGAGGAAGTGGAGGTTGAAGGAGAAGGTAAAGAGGAGAACCTGGCCTCCCCCAAGAAGGAGGTGAAGGAGGAGGAGACGGAGCTCCCGGCCTCAAGCCAAGAGGAGCAGAAGGAGAAGCCGTCAGAACCAATCGGATCAGACCAGGAGGAGACCGGGAAGCAGGGAGGAGAGGAGGAGGTGGAGGCAACGGCGATTGAACCCCCCTCATCCCCTCCCAAGGAGCAGCCCAAGACCATGAGTCCCCAGAAGGAGGTGCTGGAGGAGCCGGAGGAGGAGGGCCGGGGGACAGAGGGCAGCTCTCCTCCTTCTCCCAAGTCTCCCCGACCGACCGAGAGGAGTCAGGAGGAGGATGAGGAGAAGATGGACGAAGACGACAAATCTGAGAAGTCTTCCCAGGCGGAGGGTGAGTGGAGCCCTAGTTAGACTAGTTACTAGTTAGCACTTAGTAGGTTAGCATGGCGCAGGATAGGGCTTCTATGGCTGTATTAATTCGTTTGCTGAGGATTTAGCTCTGATGCTATCTAGCGCCTTAGCTATAGCTCCCTCATGTTGCCTAGCCCTAGCTGTTAATCCTACGTAGATCCCTCGCCCTAGTGCAGGCTCCCTGCAGTGATGACGTCATGCTCCGTGGGGAGGGGTCTATTCCTGGAGTTCCCCCTGTGGAGGGGGGCCGCTGTGGGGGGCGTTAATGAGTCCAGGTGTCGTCAGGGTGACGGATCTGAAATGAGGGCCCGTCTCCCTTGACAACACGTCCTTATCCTGGTCTGATCCTGTCCTCGTCTGTCTCTCTCCTCCCTCCTCCCTCCTTCTTATCCTGATCTCTCTCCCGCCTTCCCTCTCTCTCCCCCTCCAGCGAGCGCTCCGTCGGAGCAGAAGAACTTTGACGAGGACAGCAACGTGTCTCTGCCGGCGTCGGGGCGGGACGAGACGGCGGAGCCCTCGGCGCTGCAGGACCTCCTGCCCGGGCTGCCGGAGCGCAGCTACTCCTTCTCCTTCTGGCCCAAGGTGAGGCCGCTGACCGGGGGGCAGACCACACACGGGGGGGGGGGTGGGTGCTCGCATACCAACGGGCAGTAGCTCTCCCACTCACTCGTGCTCGTTCACTCTCTAACTCACTCAAACTCTCGCTCACTTTCTCTCACACTCCGGCCGTTCTGCGTTGGATTCGACAGCAGATGGATAGTTCTGTGGTCTTAGATCCAGTTTGGGGCCGTGTGTCTTTGTATGATCTGGGACTCTTGATAGACAGGAGGTGGTGGGGCCGCGGGACCCTAGATGAGGAGGGGGTTCACTGGCTGAGGCAGACACTTCTCCAACACTTTGGAATAACAACACCATTAACCATCTGCCTCTGTCTGTCACCTTCACCTCCCCCTCTCTCTGCCCTCCGGCCCCCTCCCTCTTCCCTCTCCCTCCTCAGGATCGGGTGATGATCAACCGGATGGATAATATTTGCGACGCCATCTTGAAGGGCAAGTGGCCGGTCAACAGGCGCCAGCTCTTTGACTTCCCCGGCAACCTGTTGCCGGGCTACAGTGCCGCGGCGACCTCCGCCACGGCCGTCGCACCGGCAACGGAGAGCCCGCTGCAGGCGGAGCCTAGCGGAGCTGTCAATGGCGGCCGCACACGCCGCCTACAGCGGCAGTGAAGACATCACCCTGTCCCCGCATGTGCACGTGAGTCACACACACACCTGCTAGTGCATGTGAGTCACACACAAACCTGCCACGTGCACGTCAGTCACACACCACATGCACAGCACTAACCTTCAGCTATGCTAATGAGGCTATTTTTATAATCCCTGGTGGAGGTGGAGGGTTAGCGCTGACGCTACATGTGCTGTTAGCATTTAGCATTCTCACACCGTACTGAGGAAACCACAGTGCTGGGGCTCGCTGTTTCAATCACTCTCACTACATGAAGTTAAAATATACTAACATTAAATAGGTGTCAGCTTAGGGTTGTGTAACCAACAGTAATCCGGGAAGAATTCACTGTCCGTTGAGTGTGTGTCGGTGTGTATCAGGTTGTAACACTGTCCTCCAGGAGTGTGTATCAGTGTGTGTGTCCTCCAGGAGTGTGTATCAGTGTGCGTGTCCTCCAGGAGTGTGTATCAGGCTGTAACGCTGTGTGTGTCCAGCAGGAGGACCCCCTCAGCTTGACGGTGCCGCGGCAGCGCCGGCGGAGGAGGAGGAAGGTGGAGATCGAGGCGGAGCGCGCAGCCAAGAGGCGCAACCTGATGGACATGGTGGCCCAGCTGAGAGAGAGCCACGCTGCTACAGACACCCAGAACCACGCCATGGACCTCACTAAGGTACACACACACAGAACCACGCCTTGGACCTCAGTAAGGTACACACACACCCAGAACCACGCCATGGACCTCACTAAGGTACACAGAACCAAGCCATGGACTTCATGCATTTATCTACAATTCTCTTGCTATTAGCTAGCTAGCTAGCTGTATTGTTTTGCTTACTAGCTCTAGCGTTTAAATTACAAGCGTTAAACCTGCTTGAACAAGCACTAAGCTTGCTAGCTCTGTGGTGCAGCTCTCTGGTCTGTTCCAGCTGTGGCTGTAGATGTACTGGGAGATCGACCTGGCGGCGTTCTTAGGTCAAAGGGAGGATGGACATTGACCTCTCATGACCTTCTGTTGTTCCAGGGCATGCACCATCACCACAAGGCTGCCGCCTCATTGGCCGGCTTCTCCAGCCCCTCCCTCAAGGCCCAGATGGAACTGTTGCAGCAGCAGATCCCGCCCTCCGGCCACAGGGCCAACGGCTCATTGGACGCCGACCTGCCCATAATGCGAAGGAGGCGTGGCCGCAGGAAAAATGTAGAGGGACTGGAAATGCTGTTCATGGGCAACAAGAAAGGAGGAGCAGCAGCGGGAGGAGCAGCAGCAGAAGGAGGAGCAGAAGGGGTGAGGCGGCGGGCTGAAATAAATGGATCTAAACAATATGATGTAGTAAAATGTACATCACGCGACATTACAATATACTCAAAGCCATAAATGTAAAAACTACAATGTTAAAAGAACAAATGGAGCAGTGAAAGACGGAGAACACAAACAATTACAATTACAATTAGGGCATTTGGCAGACGCTTTTATCCAAAGCGACTTACATCAGTTAATACACACATTGACACACCGACGGAAGAGTCAACCATGCAAGGCGACAGCCAGCTCGTCAGGAGCAGTTAGGGTTAAGTGTCTTGCTCAGGGACACATCAACACTCGGCTAGGAGGAGCTGGCGATCGAACTAGCAACCTTTCAGTTACAAAACAACTGCTCTACCTCCTGAGCTAAGAGACTCCCAACCACCCAACATGGCTGACGTCCTGCTCTGGGGCTGACTTCCTGTTGTGTGCTTGTTGCAGGACGAATCGGAGGGGACCAAGGCTTCGGCGGGTGAGGGGGTCCGCGAGGCATCCCGGGGCGGGCGAGGGGCGGGGGGTTCCGGGCGGAGTCCGGGCCGACGCCCCCCCGCCGCGCCGGAGGACGGAGAGACGGCCACCGCGTCCAATCAGGAGCTCAGAGACTGGCTGCAGCAACACCCCTCCTACACCATGGACATGACCAGCTTCACACCAGTAAGACCAGTAACATGACCAGCTTCACACCAGTAAGACCAGTAACATGACCAGCTTCACACCAGTAAGACCAGTAACATGACAAGCTTCACACCAGTAAGACCAGTAACATGACCAACTTCACACCACTCAGACCAGTAACATGACCAACTTCACACCAGTAAGACCATTAACATGAATGAAGACCATGACAAGCTTCACACCAGTAAGACCGGTAACATGAATGAAGACCATGACAAGCTTCACACCAGCAAGGCCAGTAACATGACCAACTTCACACCACTAAGACCAGTAACATGACCAACTTCAGACCAGTAAGACGTGTCAGCATGTGATGTCATAATGACACCCTCCCCCCCCCCCCCCAGAAGAGCGAGGACCTGATGATGTCCCAGCTGTCCAAGCCCAAGCAGAAGCGCCACCGCTGCAGGAACCCCAACAAGATCGACATCAACACGCTGACCGGGGAGGAGAGGGTCCCCGTGGTGAACCGCCGCAACGGACGCAAGGTAGCGCCCCGCAGCACGCACAACAGCCTGTCACATGGTCTATCACACAGTCTAGCACACGCACACAGTCTAACACATTCACAATCGGAAAATTAATAGTAGGACTGTATGAATAAAGTGGAGTTGAGATTGACATGTTGTTCTTCTCAAGATGGGCGGGGCCATGGCTCCACCAATGAAAGAGCTCCCGGTGGCTGCTGGAAAACCCAGAGTTTGCCATCGCTCCCGATTGGACAGACATCGTCAAGCAGTCGGTGAGTGACAGCTGATGCCGGCCAATCAGATGGAGCCTAGTTTTCACTGTATTCATTATCACTGCCTTGTGAGGACACTGTTGTTCAGCTCCATGTGAGGACACTGTTGTTCAGATCCATGTGAGGACACTGTTGTTCAGCTCCTTGTGAGGACTGTTTCTCAGCTCCTTCCTAACCACTGCTCCTTCCTCCCTGCAGGGTTTCCTCCCAGAAGCCATGTTCGACCGCCTGCTGACCGGCCCGGTCGTCCGCGAGGAGGGGGTCCGTCGTCGTGGGCGAAGACCAAAGTCTGAGATAGCGAAGGCTGCGGCGGCCGCCCAGGCAGCGGCTGCAGCCCAGGCCGCCCAGGCTACACTGGCCTCCGCTGCCTCCTCCAGCGGTACGTTAGCTCGCTAGCATTATTAACGCTCTGTGCTTCACCAATGGAACTAGGAATGGTTGTACAATGATCAGTAACGTAGTAGGCCTCTGTGTCACAAGAAAACACATTGTTCGATTTCCTATCTTTGTGGGGACTTCGGAGGTCAAAGGTGGGAGGTCTCTTAACAAGATGGGAGGTCTCTTAACAAGATGGGAGGTCTCTTAACAAGATGGGAGGTCTCTTAACAAGATGGGAGGTCTCTTAACAAGATGGGAGGTCTCTTAACAAGATGGGAGGTCTCTTAACAAGATGGGAGGATCCTTTACAAGGTGGGAGGACCCTTTACAAGGTCAAGGTGGGAGGACCCTTTACAAGGTGGGAGGACCCTTTACAAGGTGGGAGGACCCTTTACAAGGTGGGAGGACCCTTTACAACGTGGGAGGACCCTTTACAAGGTGGGAGGACCCTTTACAAGGTGGGAGGACCCTTTACAAGGTGGGAGGACCCTTTACAAGGTGGGAGGACCCTTTACAAGGTGGGAGGACCCTTTACAAGGTGGGAGCTCTCTTTACAAGATGGGAGCTCTCTTAACAAGATGGGAGCTCTCTTAACAAGATGGGAGCTCTCTTAACAAGGTGGGAGCTCTCTTAACAAGGTGGGAGCTCTCTTAACAAGGTGGGAGCTCTCTTAACAAGATGGGAGCTCTCTTAACAAGGTGGGAGGTCCCTTAGCAAAGTGGGAGGCTGTAATCTGTGTTGTCTATGCAGGAGGTCTGAACCCGCTGCTGCTCAGCAGTCTCCTGGGGGGGATGGACCTGTCGTCGCTGCAGAGCCTCCAGTCTCTCCAGCGGGGGGGATGGACCTGTCGTCCCTCCAGAGCCTGCAGTCCCTGCAGCTGGCTGCCGGCCTCATGGCTTTCCCGCCCTCCTCGGACCCCAAGCAGGCGGCCGCCAACGCGGCAGCGGCCTCCATGCTGCCCCTCATGCTGCCCGGCATGGGGGGGCTTGGGGGCATGGGGGGGCTGTCCAACATGTTCAGCCTGGGCGGTCTGGGCGGTCTGTTCGGAGGGAACTTAGCCGCCGCCTCGTCACAGTCGCCATTCGGCGCCATGGTAACGGGGACGGCCGGCAACGGAACCCTGGAGGAGGAAGAGGAGGTGGAGGAAGAGGAGGCAGAGGAGGAAGGGAGCAGCAAGAGGAGGAGAGACGAGGAGGAGGGGAGAGAGGGAAGAGCTGCGGAGGAGGGAGAAGCAGAAGGGAAGAAGGCGAAGAGAAGGAAGAGGAAGGCGGAGCGCGAGGAGAAGGCCAGCGGCAGCGTGGCCGCGCCCCTGGCGGCGGACCCGCCCTCGGAGGCGGCGGTGCTGAACGGAGACGCGGCGGCGCTGCTGGCCGGCCTGTCGGCCAACTCTCTGGGCTTCAACCCCTTCCTGCTGTCCAGCATGGCCCCGGGGCTCTTTTACCCCTCGGTGTTCCTGCCCCCCGGCCTGGCCGCCCTCGGCCTGCAGGGCTTCCCCTCGGCCTCCGCCAGCACGCTGGCTCAGCTGCAGAGCGCAATGGCCACCGCCTCCGCCGTTGCCACGGCCACCAGCAGCCCCACCCCCAGGAAGGAGGGAGGAGCGGCAGGAGAGGAGCAGGGCGGCGCGGCGGCCCAGGAGGGCGGAGGAGCGGACAGTGACTTGGGCGGAGAGAGAAAGAGGAGGAGGAGGAGGAGACGGGAGAGAGGGGGATGACTCACCGATTGAGGAGGAGGAGAGGGAAGGGGAGGGCGAGCAGGAGGGCTCCTCAGAGAAGGACAAGAGTGACTGAAGGTAAAAAAGGAAAAGAGGACACGACAGGAAACACAAACTTGACCGACCTCGGGGTATAACGAAGGCCCGGTCTCTCCGTCTGTCTCTCTCCCCCCTCCCCCCTCAGATATCTAAGCGGGATGAGTTCTCATCTTTCTGTTGTGTGTCCTGGTTCTGCCAGCTATATCTACTGTGTGTGGGAGCGCGGTCTCTCTCGGTAGTCTAGTCAGGATCCTCTACTGGGAGGGGGCGGGGCCCCTCCTCCACCTAGTTTGACCTTCAACCTGTCGGCACTGTGCAGTGCTTCAGAAGTGATAAAGTATAAAGAGCAAGCGGTCTGCTGGCCGCCTCAGGAGTCGGTGTTTCCAGAACTTTCTCTGGACTCTTGATATTGACTGAAGTTACACTTTGATTTTCTTTTTTTCTTCCTTAACATTCTAAAAACGGCATTATGAGGTCGCCCGCCTGTCTGACGACGCTGCTGCAAAGGAATTGTGGGTAATGGAGTTTATCTGCTGCATCGTCTCAGAGCAGATTTTGTTTTGTAATTTTATTACTTTTTTTTGTAGTTCTCACATATCAGACCAGGTCGACTTTAAAGCGTTTCTACATGTCTGTCACACACTGCAATACCCACGCGCACACGCAGAGGACCAGCCCACATCCAGGTCCAACTCTGACCCAGGTCAAACTTACATCCAGGTCAAACTCGCATTCGGGTGGTCTAGCTCACATCCGGGCGGTCTAGCTCACATCCAGGTCTAGCTCGCGCTGGGTCCTGTGTGTGGTGTGTTGGAACGGCCCGGTGACTGAACCCCCTCTCAAGGGTCTTACTACTGTCTTCATCTCTCTCTGGGATCGTCTGCTCTGCCTGGCATGGGCGGGCGGGGGTTGGGGACCTCTGATTGGCTGGTGTCTCTCAGGCAGGAGCGGTCTCTCCCAGGGGAGGGAGCCGGGGGAACGTGGTCTCTCCCGGTCCGGGTTGGAACTCCGCCCACCCGACCTGTTGTCCGTTGTTGTCCTGCTCCGTAGCCATGGCAGCGGCTGATCTAGTCTCACACTGTGGAACGCCGTGGAACACTGAACACGCGGCGCTCACTAAAAAATAGGTTCTATATCATATATCTATGAATTATGGGCTGGTGTATTGTCGTGGAAACACAGGTTGACATCGCTGCCTTTTAAACGCTGTGGGCGTCTCGAACGCATCCCCCCCCCCTGCTGACACAGCAATAATCAAGGCAGCTTTTGAATGTTCAGACATAACATACACACACAGACACGCACACACACAAACACACAAACACAAACAGTACATGACTAACCAGATGTGTGGTATGAAATAAAAATGAACCTAAACTGTAAATGATGAATAATACTGCAATCATGTCTCACTCTGTTCCTGTTGATGCACTGGTGTTGAGAGTTCAATATAATCAGGTACCTTTATTACTTAGCTACTTTCTTGAAATGGACTTTTAGTTACTTTTAGCCAGCAAGCTGAAGAGCATTACCTCAAAATTATCTAGCCTTGAAGTTTACAGACTTACCGTGTACATGTTCTTTATTTTGGTGTGTCTTTTTGTTTTATTTTGTTTTTTGAGACATCATTATGATGAATTGTAGCTATGATGCTTTTAATAAAAGTGAATCACAATATTCGCCTAGGAAACCACATCCTCTCCGTCTCCATTATTTTGTGGGTGGGTGGGTGGGTGGGTGACTGGGTGTTGGTGAGTGTAGTCAAGCATCAGCAATGGCCTGCCTCCGTCTGCAGCCGCTGACGAAACCCGAACTGACAGCCAGACGTGTGTGTGTAGTGGGTGAATGTCTGACCGTCGCGCTAACAAAGGAATGCAGCCAGACCTTTGGTCGGCTCTCTGGCGTAGACTTAGCCCGGTCCGAAAAGCTAACAGTCTTCAGACCAAAGCTTGAGCTCTGAACCCCAATGTGTAATCTTGTAAATATGAAGACTGGACTGACGCAGATAATAAATAATAACATGCTGCAAGATACACATTCAGTTCAAATGGATAGCTTTCATGCTAAGAAGGTAGGGCTAAAACTAAAGAATAAAGGCCTAAAATATGGTTATTTGGTTGTACTTTGGGTTAGGGTGTGGTTGGCTACAGCGAGGGTGGGTTGGCTACAGCAAGGGTTATTCAACCCTTGTTATTGTAGTTGATGAATTAATATCAACTACAATAGAGATCCATGTTTATCATGCTACCTCACCAACTCTGTCTCTCGAAACGTCCCCACAAATATGAGAGTGGGTGTATGTGTTTGAGAGACGTCTGGCCTAATCGTCTTGCTGGAGGAAGTGGGACGTGAAATCCACCAGCCCTCCTGGGTACACACACCAACCCAGCATGCACTCTGTCTCTCAGACATCGTCTTTCTCTCTCTCTAACCCAACCCTAACCTAACCATTAAACCATGACCTAACCATAAAGCCCTAACATGTTGGGTTTAATGGTTTGGTTAGTGCCAAACCTAACCATTAAACTTAGCCCTAACCATTAAGCCCTAACCTAACCATTAAGCCCTGACCTAACAATTAGACCTATCCATCAAACCCAGCCCTAACCATTAAACCCTAACCTTACCATTAAACCCTAACCCAACCATTAAACCCAGCCCTAACCATTAAACCCTAACCCAACCATTAAACCCAGCCCTTACCATTCTTTTTCCTTTTTTCTTTGAATGTTAAGCCCACCAACATGTTATGTTGGTGCGTTTCAAGCAGCCAGTGATTGATCGGCAGGTGTTATTCAACGCTGGGCCTAGCTTCTTGTCATGGGAGGATCTCTCCCAAACAAGACACGCATACTCTGCAGAGGTGTAGAACAGGGCCAAACCAGTAGAACTTATGCCGCGTTTCCACTGCAGGGTGCGGAACGGATCGGTTCGCAAAGGTGCGGTACGGGTTACGTTTCCACCCCCAAAAGTGGGCGTGACCCGGACTTAGCTGTACCCGTTTTGGCCTCGTTTTCAGTACTCCTCCGTTGGGGTACTGAAAACGAGACAAGACGCCTGAAAGGGTCCCGGGAAATTCTAGCTACACACCCCCTCCGTTGATTGGTCGAAAGAATCATCACTTCCGGGCGACGTGGGGATAAAAACAAACAAACAGTAGCCTCGAGGTATTATTCTTTACAATTAACATGTCGCGTAAAACGCTTGCTTGGGCGAACAAGGAGGTGGAGACGTTCGTCTGCATTTTTGGGGAGGAAGACGTTGTTTACGATGTTTACGTAGCTGCCGCGGCGATCAACATCCGGCCTACCTAAAAGGGTACTGTCGGCGGTGGAAACGCAACCTCGGATCTGAGCTGGTCTATACCGCTCCCTATGCCTTTTTATAAGGCTCTATGCCTTTTTTAATTTTTTTGCCATATTAGTTGTCTCCAGTAGAGTTTGCCATTTCCACTGGCGGCATTCTGACAGGGAGGTCATGAGTCTCTCACCTACTTCGATGATGCTTTCAGCAAAGGGGTCAGATTCGTAGAGCTGTTGCTATTGCTCATATAGTTCGCTACTTGCAGCGTCAAGGCCAGGGATGTATTGAGTGTGACAGCCTCTTGGGATGTTCTTCTGGGCTGCCTGATGAACTAGCTTGGTGAAGAAAATATTTTTGGGGTCCGCTTGATGGTGGGGGTCTTTAAGATATTCTTGGAAGCCAGGCCAGTTCGCTTTCTCAAAGTTGAATCTTCTCCGGAAAGGAACTGTGGCTGGGGTAACTGCAGCATTGACTGTAAGGCCAATTGGGCCGTGTCAGTCCCAGCTTCTTGCTCAATCCAGAGATGTTATGCCTGACAAACGTGATATCAGGGTTGTAGCCGGCTTTCCATCGCCCCCTATCAAAGGAATTTGGTAGTTTGGCATCATGGATCAGGTAGAGCTGGTTGGTTTCGGCTACTGCTTCCAATTCATCTTCATCGTCAGTTTCCGGCGTATCCCCATTGTGAACTGTGGCTGTTGAAGTCTCCAAACACACTATCCTTTGATGGTATTTCTGCCATCAGGAAAGTTGTAGAGGTGGCTTGTAGACGGAGCTGATGGTAATTTCTCTGAGCTCAGGGGTTTGCTGTTTTCATCGCTCTTTGATGTTTATGCGATGATTGTCCTGTTTTTTGCAAGCTTGACGCTTCCATGTTTTCCATGTGTTCTTTCAATGAGGGTGGTCATGCCTTCCACTCGAGGGCGGGGATGTTTGGGTCCGCAGTGAGTTTTTTGAAGGCAGAGAGTATCACACTGATGCTCTCTGCAGAGTTAGGAAGCAAGTTCTTCTCAGCTGCAGACAGTCCTTCAACATTTAGAGATATGATGGTCAAAGATGGCCTTGGTGGCAGGCGTTGGCCTCTCTTCCGCTCTACTTGGCAGGGATCGCGACGTGAACTCTTCTACCTTGATCCCCCTAACCATTAAACCCTGACCTAACCATTAAACCCTGACCTAACCATCAAACCCTAACCTAACCATTAAACCCTCACCTAACCAATAAACCTTAACCTAACCATTAAACCCTAACCTAACCATCAAACCCTGACCTAACCTAACCAATAAACCCTAACCTAACCATCAAACCCTAGCCTAACCATCAAACCCTAGCCTAACCATCAAACCCTAACCTAACCATCAAACCCTGACCTAACCTAACCAATAAACCCTAACCTAAACAGTTCTTCTTTAGTCAGGTTTTTGCATGTGACACACACTGCATGCATGCGTGCGCGCGTGTGTGTGTCTTTGGCTGGACGTGTCACTTCCTGCTCCCTGTGGTTGTCATGGCAATAAAGAGCCATCTGCTGTCGGCATGACGACCTGCGGCCTGCTGGCTGTCAGCCAACTGTGATTGATCGCCCCGAGAGAGAGAAGAGAGAGGGGGAGATAGGGGGGGGAGAGAGAGAGAGAGAGAGAGAGAGAGAGAGAGAGAGAGAGAGAGAGAGAGAGAGAGAGAGAGAGAGAGAGAGAGAGAGAGAGAGAGAGAGGAAACAGGAGAGGAGAGTAAATAATAGATGAGGCATAGAAGTGATGACAGAAGAACGAGTGGAGAAGTGGACATCCAGATGTAACATCTCTCTCTCTCCCTCTCTCTCTAGAGGGAGAGAGATAGTTATCTCTCCACTCATAAATCCATCTCTCAGCCAATCGATACAGGGTGTCAGGATGAGGTAATTGATGACCTCACAGTCAATAAGCGATATGATAGGCCGACACACAGCACAGGCCGCTGCTGCAAACACAGGGTCACATTTCACCGGCCGTCTTTATGTGTGTGAGTATATGTGTGTTTGTGTATCTGTTAGTATGTGTGTGTGTGTGTGTGTGTGTGTGTGTGTGTGTGTGTGTGTGTGTGTGTGTTTCAGTCAGATCCAGAAAGGTTTTCAATCGTGCATTCGACGGGAAAACTAAGCTTGGCTTACGGCGACCTCTGGTGGTTATTTTGTTGGTTTTTGTGAAATAATGATGACATCATAGTTTGTTATTTTATACGTGTAAATAAAAGTTATATTTGTTTACAATTCTGATGCACAGAACAGTTTCAAAATAATTACGCACTCAAATATACAGCAGTGTTCCCGGGAGAGGACGCGAGAGCGCTGCCTTCACCGGCAAGTGACTGAAAAGAAAACCCCAACAGTGTTACAGGGAGAGGGCGAGAGAGCGCTGCCTTCACCGGTAAGTGACTGACTGGAAAAACTTTTACCAAATAAATTTGGTAACCCAGAACACAGCCGAGCTGTTTCTATAAGGGAGCTCCACAACAGCAGGTGGCGGTGTTGAGTCAGTTTAAGGCCGCCAGGACGATCTTTTTTCTCCCCAAAATCTTTATTTGATGCCGGCCAAACGTGTCTGGATTCAACTCCATACTATGCGACTTGCCGCCCCAAAATGAGCGGCCAACAGGTGAGTCCAATGGAAGTGTCGCCACTCTGTTTTGGCATCAAATAAAGATTTTACTTGTAGAATTGTTTTGTGTACTTGAAGGATTTTTTTTTGTACTTTGTGTAAAACATACTGTATTTGTTTCTGAAGCAAAATGCTTTAGTTTGTGAATGATGTTTTGTATTTGCAAACCACACTGAGCGTGTGTGTGAATCATTTTGCGTGAGTAAAACACGTTTTGTGTGCGTGTGAATCGTTATGCGTGAGCAAAACACGTTTTGCGTGTGTGCGGGGTTTTGGCATGAATCTAACTCCATACATTTCCAATATCGTCCCACTGCAGACGCAAATGGGCGTTCTCGTGTGGTGGGGGTTCCCGTTTACGCAGACTGGAACGCCCCCTTCTTATTCTTCGTCGCCTTTCTCGCTGAACTGTATTAAAATGTCAAAGTGTACTACTCCGAAACCATGTAAATAGTGTTGTAAATAAACTTCCAAAGCTTTTCAAATCTTATTTGGAAAATAACTTCACATGGTGTGTCTTTTTACAATTTATTCGTTACCAGCATTCGTAGTGTTGATCAGCAGTGAAATAGTCCGCTATAAGACGTGGACGTCGCTTAGCAACCGAAGACGCTGGGGTTGACAAGATACCGGACTACTACCCATGCAAGTGAACGGAGCGTTCCACGGCATTGAGAAGACCCGTGTAATAAAGGCCTATAAAATGTCTGTTTATGGCATAGATTTCTCCTCAAATTAGGCCAATAAAGCAATGATAACAAAAACAAAAAGAACACAAACGATCGATCAAAGGCCCGACCCGACAATCAAAACCCTCATTGTTTAACATTAATTGGCTAAACAAATGACCACTGTAGCATATTTAAACACAATTCAAATTGTGCAGAGAATTATTTCCATTGGTCATTCTCAGTGGCGGCTGGCGATCAAACATGTTGGTGGGGCACAGTAATAGACAGGGGTCTGAGGTTCTCGCCCCCCCCCCCCATATTTTTTTGGAATTTAATAGATTTGATTTCCTGTATTCTGGTGCATTTTGGGGATGGCCACTACCTATTTACCTGCTTTTCATTCAGATTCATAGCCTACATCCTGACTTGCAGGGCCTGGACAAGCTTACACTGCATATACAGACCTACTTCAAAGCCATTCCACCAGCCATTGCTATTTGACCCATTGTTGTTATTCTGATATTGAGACAAATCATGATCACTGTCCTATAGCGTCCATTGTTTGTGAGTCTCAATGTCTACTTCAAATGCAGTTAGAAATATGGGACAGTTGCTTCATTTTGTTTATATGCTACAGGCCGAAAGTCAAGACTAAATTAATATGTAACTTACTTGCTCCTTTTAAGTATAACATTGCTTGGGGAGTCCAATTTCTCCACTGAAAAGGGTGGAAAGTGCTTACAACTCTCTGCTAGTTAGCGATCTATGAAACTGTTGTTTTTTATTGGTAGTCATGAAAAAAAACATAAGGGGTAACACTGTTTTATTTGATTGGTCGTCATGAAAAGAAACACCAGGGGCAACACTGTTGTTTTTTATTGGTCGTCTTGAAGAAAAACATAAGGGGTAACACTGTTGTCTTTGTCAAATAAAATATAAGGGGTAACACTGTCGTTTTTTATCAGTCGTCATGAAAAAAACATAAGGGGTAGCACTGTCGTTTTTTATTGGTCGTCATGAAAAAAAACATACGGGAAATAATAGAAATACACACATACATTTTAATGTCATGTAGATCCTCTTTATTGATGATTGATTATTGTGTATTGTCAACGCCTCAGTGGTGCAGTGGAGTGTACTCTGCCTAACCCACTGGCGACCGCGGCTCAATTTCTGTGGAAAACACAATATCTTTAATTTGAAACGTAATGCCATCATGTCTATTGCATATATATTGTCATATATAACCACAGACATATTTAAATTATAAATCTCGGTGGGAAGTGGAGAGAGCTGTGAGCTAACCCCCTGGAGACCGGGGTTCAAGTCTGGTTGATGAATTATAAATATATAAAGTCAAGTATAACCATTGTGTTGAGTTATTCGGTGTCTTGATGGTACATTGATAAGTTCGGAGGTTAATACTTTAAACAGCTCAGGTTCGGATCCACGCAAAAACGTAGACAGGGGTACCACTGTCTGTTTTTATTGGTCAAAATGGAAAAAACATGAGGGGTAACTGTCGTTTTTTATCGGCCGTCATGAAATAAACATAAGGGGTAACACTGTTGTTTTTTATTGGTCGTCATGAAAAAAAACATAAGGGGTAACACTGTTGTTTTTTATTGGTCTTCATGAAAAAAAACGTAAGGGGTAACACTGTCGTTTTTATCAAATGAAACATAAAGGGTAACACTGTCGTCTTTTATCTGTCGTCATGAAAAACCCATAAGGGGTAACACTGTCGAAATGTATCGAATAAAACATAGGGGGTAACACTGTCGTTTTTTATCAAATGAAACATGAGGGTTGACACTGTTGTTTTTTATTGGTCGTCAAGAAAAAAAACGTAAGGGGTAACTGTCGTTTTTTATCGGCCGTCATAAGATAAACATAAGGGGTAACACTGTTGTTTTTTATTAGTCGTCAGGAAAATAACACAAGGGGTAACACTGTTGTTTTTTATTGGTCGTCATGAAAGAAAACATAAGGGGTAACACTGTTGTTTTTTATTGGTCGTCATGAAAAAAAACATAAAGGGTAACACTGTTGTCTTTGTCAAATAAAATATAAGGGGTAACACTGTCGTATTTATTGGTCGTCATGAAAAAGAACCTGAGGGAAATAATAGAAACACACACATACATTCTAATGTCAAGTATATCCTCTTTATTGATGATTGATTATTGTGTTTTGTCATCACCTCAGTGGTGCAGTGGAGTGCACTCTGCCTAACCCCCTGGGGTCCAAGTCCGGTTGATGTCCTCTGTTGGAAGACACTTATTTCTATTTCATGCGAATTATAAAGTCAAGTATAACCATTGTGATGAATTTATTCGATGCATTGATAAGTTCGGAGGTTAACACTCTAAACAGCTCAGGTTCGGACCCCCGCACTTTTGCTTTTTATTGGTCGTCATGAAAAAAAAAGATATTTGAAAAAAAAAAAAATTGTCCTTGTCAAAAAAATATAAGGGGTAACACTGTTGTTTTTCATCAGTCATGTCAAAAAAACATAAGGGGTAACACTGTCGTTTTTATCAAATGAAACGTAAAGGGTAACACTGTCGTTTTTATCTGTCGTCATGAAAAACCCATAAGGGGTAACACTGTCGAAATGTATCGAATAAAACAGGGGGTAACACTGTCGTTTTCACCAAATGAAACATGAGGGGTGACACTGTTGTTTTTCTTTGGTCGTCATGAAAAAAAACATAAGGGGTAACACTGATGTTTTTTATTGGTCGTTATGAAAAAAAACCTAAGGGGTAACAGTGTCGTTTTTTTTGGTCGTCATGAAAAAAACATAAGGGGTAACACTGTAGTTTTTTATTGGTTGTCATGAAAAAAAACACAGGGGGTAACACTGTTGTTTTTTATTAGTCGTCAGGAAAAAAACACAAGGGGTAACACTGTTGTTTTTTATTGGTCGTTATGAAAAAAAACATAAGGGGTAACACTGTTGTTTTTGTCAAATAAAATATAAGGGGTAACAGTGTCGTATTTTATTGGTCATCATGAAAAAAAACTTGAGGGAAATAATAGAAACACACACATACATTCTAATGTCATGTATATCCTCTTTATTGATGATTGATTGGTGTGTATTGTCATCGCCTCAGTGGTGCAGTGGAGTGCACTCTGCCTAACCCCCTGGAGACCGGGGTTCAAGTCCGGTTGATGTCCTCTGTTGGAAGTCTATTCTATTTCATGCGAATTATAAAGTCAAGTATAACCATTGTGATGAATTTATTCGATGCATTGATAAGTTCGGAGGTTAACACTCTAAACAGCTCAGGTTCGGACCCCCGCACTGTTGCTTTTTATTGGTCGTCATGAAAAAAAAAGATATTTGAAAAAAAAAGAAAGATTGTCCATGAAAAACGGATAAGGGGTAACACTGTCGAAATGTATTGAATAAAACATAGGGGGTAACACTGTCGTTTTCCCCAAATGAAACATGAGTGGTGACACTCGTTTTTCTTTGGTCGTCATGAAAAAAAACATAAGGGGTAACACTGTTGTTTTTTATTGGTCGTCATGAAAAAAAAAGATGTTTGAAAAAAAAAAGAAATTGTCCTTGTCAAATAAAGTATAAGGGGTAACACTGTTGTTTTTCATCAGTCATCATGTCAAAAAAACATAAGGGGTAACACTGTCGTTTTATCAAATGAAACGTAAAGGGTAACACTGTCGTTTTTTATCTGTCGTCATGAAAAACCCATAAGGGGTAACACTGTCGAAATGTATCGAATAAAACAGGGGGTAACACTGTCGTTTTCACCAAATGAAACATGAGGGGTGACACTGTTGTTTTTCTTTGGTCGTCATGAAAAAACCATAAGGGGTAACACTGATGTTTTTTATTGGTCGTCATGAAAAAAAACCTAAGGGGTAACAGTGTCGTTTTTTATTGGTCGTCATGAAAAAAACATAAGGGGTAACACTGTTGTTTTATATTGGTCGTCATTAAAAAAAACACAGGGGGTAACACTGTTGTTTTTTTTTTGGTCGTCATGAAAAAAACATAAGGGGTAACACTGTTGTTTTTCATCAGTCATCATGGGAAAATAACATAAGGGGTAACACTGTCGTTTTTATCAAATGAAACATGAGGGGTGACACTGTTGTTTTTTATTGGTCTAAATTAAAAAAAACATAAGGGGTGACCCTATCGTTTTTTATTGGTCTTCATGAAAAAAAACATAAGGGGTAACACTGTCGAAATGTATTGAATAAAACAGGGGGTAACACTGTCGTTTTGACCAAATGAAACATGAGGGGTGACACTGTTGTTTTTCTTTGGTCGTCATGAAAAAAACCATAAGGGGTAACACTGATGTTTTTTATTGGTCGTCATGAAAAAAAACCTAAGGGGTAACAGTGTCGTTTTTTATTGGTCGTCAAAAAAACATAAGGGGTAACACTGTTGTTTTTTATTGGTCGTTATTAAAAAAAAAAGACGGGGGTTACACTGTTGTTGTTTTTGGTCGTCATGAAAAAAACATAAGGGGTAACACTGTTGTTTTTCATCAGTCATCATGGGAAAATAACATAAGGGGTAACACTGTCGTTTTCATCAAATGAAACACGAGGGGTGACACTGTTGTTTATTATTGGTCTAAAAGAAAAAAAACATAAGGGGTGACCCTGTCGTTTTTTATTGGTCTTCATGAAAAAAACATAAGGGGTAACACTGTTGTTTTTTATTGTTCGTCATGAAAAAAAACACAAGGGGTAACACTGTTGTTTTTTATTGGTCGTCATGAAAAAAACATAAGGGGTAACACTGTTGAAATAATAGAAATACACACACTTTAAAGTAATGTATATCCTCTTTATTGATGATTGATTATGCGTATTTTCATCGCCTCAGTGGTGCAGTGGTGTGCACTCTGCCTAACCCAAATTTCTGAGGAAAACGCAATATCTTTAATCTTAAACGTAATACTATCATGTCTATTGCACTATTGTCATTTATAACCTCAGGCATAATTAAATTAAAAATCTCAGTGGGAAGTGGAGATAGCTGTGAGCTAACCCCCTGGAGACCGGGGTTCAAGTCTGGTTGATGTACTCTGTTGGAAGTCTCATATTTCTATTTCATGCGAATTATAAAGTCAAGTATAACCATTGTGATGAATTTATTCGATGCATTGATAAGTTCGGAGGTTAACACTCTAAACAGCTCAGGTTCGGACCCCCGCACTGTTGCTTTTTATTGGTCGTCATGAAAAAAAAAGATATTTGAAAAAAAAAAAAAATTGTCCTTGTCAAATAAATATAAGGGGTAACACTGTTGTTTTGTATTGATTGCATTGATAAGTTCGGAGGTTAACACTCTAAACAGCTCAGGTTCAGACCCCCGCACTGTTGCTTTTTATTGGTCGTCATGAAAAAAAAACATTAAAAAAAAAAAAAAATGCCCTTGTCAATAAAGTATAAGGGGTAACATTGTGGTTTTTCATCAGTCATCATGGGAAAAAACATAAGGGCTAACACTGTCGTTTTTATCAAATGAAACCTAAAGGGTAACACTGTATAGAATAGAATAGAATAGAAACACACACGCACACACGATACGGCCAAATCTTGTGCCGCCTTCTGAAGGCGCCCCCCCCCCCCCTTTCAGAGGGCTTCTTTGTATTTAATGAATCAATATAGCATATATATATATCATACATATATCATATATATATATCATACACAATATGTTACATTCAGATCTTGCATTTACTATTAAACTTCCATAACAATTCACCCTGTTTTAGTAAGGTCCTAAATCCATATAAGGGGAGGGGGGATTATAGCACCACGATAAAGTGTAACACATAACACATGCAACGCGAAAAGGTGAGAGACAAACAACATACGACAGAGGAAAAAGATACAGGACGACATCAGAACTGACAAAATGTGACTTGGCAAACACACCGGGAAGGTATTAAAGATTGGGTGGAGTGATGTGATTCACATTAAGTGGTCACGGTTAGGGTGTAGAAACGGGTTGGTCATGTTATGCATGAGTTTGGAGGGTGTGTGCCTATGTGTAAAGTGGTAGTTGCAGGGACAAATGAAAAGGAAGAGAGGAAAAAAAAGGGAAGAATAAATAAATAAGCTTTGCATAACGGAAGAGGGAGGTATGCAGGTGGTAATACACGGCTTGTAATTATGTTTTTGTTGTATTTATAAACCTTTAAAATGAGGACCAGGGCCCCGTTTCCCGAAAGCGTCGTTAGCCTAAGTGGATCGTGAAGTGCGTCGAAAGGGCATCGTAGAGTTTTCACCGCGTTTCCCGAAAGCATCGTGGGGAACGAACGTCTTGAAAACGCTCGTAGCTAACGAGTACTCCAGGGGTGCTCGTAGGTACTCGTAGGACGCTAAGAGCATCGTCAGCTATAGCCTCAGTGGCGACACCATCGGACATTCCGTCTATTGGATGCGTTTTATTAAAACGCATTGCGCCTTTATGTTCTTAGTTTGGTAATTAATAAAGATTATTAATTAATTAAAAAAATTAATTAAAATAAATTAAATAAAATAAATTAAAAAAAATAAGAAAATAAAGAAATACAATTTTTTATAAAAACAAGCAAAGGAGCAGGCAAAAGGCTGGGATATGGTGGGGATTGGTCACGTTGACGGGAATGTTTAGTGACATGAGGGAGGGTGGAGGGGGTAAAAAAAAAGTCTCAATCACTATTCGACGCGCATGAAAACCAGCCGCGTAGCTATGAGGGAGGCCGTCCTCACACCGATCTTCCTCATCGTCATCGTCCTCAACGTCCTCCGGTTCAAGCAATGCCACCCCAGCCTTAGCTGCAATGTTGTGCAACATAGCCGTCACACATATCACGGCGCATGACTTGGCCGGAGAAAGCTGGAGCCCTCCGCCTGACTTGTGAAGGCATCTAAAGCGCCACTTCCACCTCCCGATCGTGCGCTCAACGATGCACCGGGCCAGACGGTGGGCTTCGTTGTATTCCTCATCATGGACGTCTCCCGGGTTATTCACAGGTGTGAAGAGGAATTATTTAAGGGGGGAAAATGCCGTGAAACGCAGTGCATTCAGGATTAGGACTGATATATGTCGGTTTAAGCCTAATCAATTGTGTTTTAATGTCTTTAGCATTCATATAATTGCAGTCTATTTTTTTCGTAGGATACTCTGCTGTTGTCCTTGATGGGGATATATTTTAACCCTTTTTAACACAATTTTCCTGCGACATTCCTGCGTCTCCCCCTCCTACGGAGCCCATTTCAGCACCGTGTCAGTAGACAGTTACAATCCTACGACGTCGTGAGTGCAGCGAATGCGCGTTCACGTTAAGAGGAGTTTCGGGAAACGCTCCAAAGAAATTGACGATGGATCGCAAGATCCATCGTGAGAATGATCGTACGAGCGTGGATCCATCGTTATCGGGAAACGGGGCCCAGGTGTCTTCAAAGGTTGATATTTGCTTGTGTGCATTGTATTTTTTCCAGTGAGATGTATTCTGAGATTAGATTTGTCCAGTTATTGATGTGGCAAGATTTCTTTGATTTCCAGTTTTGAAGGACTACTTTTTTAGCGACAACTAGGGAGATAAGCAACGGATTCCTATGTTTTTGCGGGATGTGGATTTCAGAAATGTCACCAAGGAGACATAGTGTAGGGGATGAAGGGATTATGTTGCTCAAGATGGTGGATAGAGTCTCAGTGACTGTAATCCAGAAAGCGTGAACCGGTTTAAAGAGTCATATGGCGTGCAAATAGGCGCCTGTGCTACCTAAAGTGCATTGTGAACAGATACCTGTGTTGGCGAGGTCCATTTACACCATTTTACTTTGGGTGATGAGAGTTCTGTTAATGACGTTAAACTGTATAAATTGCAGGTTTGTGTTATCGGTCATGGTAAATGTATTTACCACGGCACAGCGGTACCTAGGGACACGATGGTAGACCAGATTATATTAGTGAAGTCCGTAATGGCTCATCGTTTGAGGGAGAAAGATGTGTTAAATTTGCGATTTAAGTGAGTCTGGGCTTTATTAAACTCTGGAGAATAAAGACAAAGAAAGGAGTCAGGCGCTATTTGTCCCAAACCGTTTTATTTTGTACTCCCAGAACAGAATTTTGACACAAGTCCTTCTTTACAACCTTCGATTGTATCATCAATTATTAATAATTTAATCCCCATCCTAGCATTCGTAGTGTTCTGTTTGTAGACCATAACTCCTCAGATCCTATTGGTCAGTATAATTAAAGGACACATCCTCGGTTCCTATTGGTCAGCATAATCACATGTCTTCAGTTGCAATTGGAACTTTCTTCATCGTTGGGTATCCTTAACGCATTTCAACCAGGTGAACCAGCGACATTTGGTCTCAACTAGGCCGGGCTCAACTAGCTCGGTCTCTTTTGTATTGCTTGTATCAAATGTAACCCTCCCAACCCCGAAAATAGTTTCATTCCATAATATCTGATTTGAAAAGTATGTACTGCCAGAAATTCAAAGAAATTGTATCCGTATATCTGTATTTACCGTTCTGTTCACTTTGAAAACCTAGAATATTTCATACTTTGAAAAAAAATTCTATTTCATTATTAAAAAACAACCAGAAAACTTCACATCGACTCACAAACAGGAAGTAGAAATGAGGACCTAAGTGGAAACACCCTGAAACAACCAACAACCAACAGGTGAAAAGCTGCAGGCTGTCAAAATAAAAGTTCTCTGGTATTTGGAGTCCAACAAGCATAGGTCTAGTGAAGAAAAACCCAGCAGGACTTTTACTATGAAGGTCTGGAGTTGTCCACAGCTGAGGGTCACTCAACACGCGATTACCAACTGATGGGTGTTAAGCCCTGCCTCCCTGCTCAGAACATGCCAGAAGTCGACACTCGGTTGAATCCACTCCGTCTAACCTGTGGCGGTCAGGTGACCTCTGCTTGATGTCACAGTGATGTCACGAGTAGCACATCTGTACAGTTACAAACAAAATTACAAAAAATCAATCTAAAAACACAAAGCTCACTTCCCCGGAAACCATACTGGAATCTTCATCATCATCGCAGGCGGAGCCACTGGGACTCGAAAAAGGGCCAATCACAGTCCAGTTTGGACAGAGCGTAGACATGTGACCCCAGGATGGTTCCAGGAAGTGAGCCCATATCCTACAACTTATTAAACTAACAAACATTATGAAAAAATTAAGAAAACAAAAAACTGAAAACCAAGTAGAGGGCTGACGTCATGAAATACACGCTTCAAACAAATGACAAAAAAAACAAAACAACATCCACCGTTTTGTCTTATGAGCAGAATGTGGCGGAGACCCGAACTAAGACAGAACATAATCACACCCAAGAAGAGTTTAACACACGTTGGCTTTGCTAGGCTGAGAGCTAGCTAGGCTAAGTAAGAAGGGCTAGGTGAGGTGAGCTAGGCTAGCTAACACGCAGGAGAGTTTCGCTGCATGATTAGTATATTGTGGTTCAAATCACAGCACAAGGTAAACTAAAAACGTGACATTTACATCTGAATCGTATAAAAAAAACACGTTCTACATTAAATTTTATCCAGAGTGTTAGTTATGTTGTCAAAATAGAAAACAGCATCTAGAGGCACACACACACACACACACACACACACACACACACACACACACACACACACACACACACACACACACACACACACACACACACACACACACACACACACACACACACACACACACCTCCCTGTAACCCCATGCATGTATGGCTCAACAGATACTGAGTGGTATATGAGACTGGGCGAGCTAGGAGGGACAGAGAGAGAGAGGTAAAGAGCACCGTAGCGTTGCATAGAGCCCTCCTCCTGCCCCCCACAGAGCCAGCTCCTCCGGGTGTGGCCTAGCAAGTTCTGTAGAGAGGTGCTAGGCTAGGAGCAGAGCTACGTAGGCTGGGCTGGGAAACTTCTGGAAGTCTCTAGCGCCCTCTGTGGGAGGAGCTAAGATGTCTGGATCTATAGAGCTGGAGTTCCAGAGCAGTCTCTAGTTCTGGCTCAAACAGTTCTGGAGACACTCCTAACTCCGCTTTCAATTTCCAGAACAGAAAGTGTGGTGGACCTAGAATAGAAAGAACTGGAATGATCTGATCTGGAAAAGATCGATCGGGAATGAACTGGTCTAGAATAGACCGACCAGTTGACAGGAAACAGAACATGTCCCGTTTTCCAGATCTGACTGTGGGAATTAAAAGATAAAGAGGGATCAAACAAAGGTGTCAAAGTAACTGACAAAGGACAGACATGAGAGAGAGCAAGAGAGCCAGAGAGACAGAGAGAGAGAGAAAGAGAGAAAGAGAGAACGAGAGCAAGAGAGAGGTTAGTGACGAACGTTGCCGCGGCCACGCTTCTCGTCTTCCAGAGGTGGAGAGAGCAGCGTCGTTTTGAGCACGCTCAGACAGAATGACGACGGAACTTCAGTGGGTCCCTTGCTCCGTTGCCGTGCCGACAGCCGACTCTTACGTTTCTAGGGAAACCACAAAACAAAAACCCATTCAGTCCATGAGTGAGGATGAGCAGCGTCGCCCCTGGTGACAGGGACCAGGAAGTACAACTGCAATAACAACAACATGTGGTTGACGCCGCTACCCCTCAAAGCATTACTTGGCCCATTCTGGGTACGTTCTAGAACAGGGAGAACCTGCTGTTCCTCTAGTGGCCGCTTGGGGGCACCCTGCCGTCACCACAGAGCGTCCTGAAGCCATAGTCCTCAAAGGCCCCTTACCACTCCCCTTATTCAGCTTATCTTTAACATTTCATTGATGCTCTCATGAGAAAATAAGAGCCTCTATAACCTCAAGAGACACTTCTATCCCCAAACCTCCTGATCTGCGGCGGCTCCTGAAGCCTCTTCATAAGTGAGGCTCTCACCATGCAGCGACCCTGCAGAGCCAGAGCGTCCACTAGCCCTGCTAAGCTACGTGCCCCCCCCCCCCCCCCCCCGAGGTGAGCGTAGATTTACCTGTGGGTGTTGCCTCGCTCTGTTCCGTTGTAAACTCTGTGGAGACAAAGAACAAGACGTGCCTCTGAAGCATCACTCTGGACAAAGAGCCCTCTGATTGGTTAAAGACCGCTGTGACGCCACACAGAGTTCATCAGTACCAAGAACCTTCTTACCTCTGGGCTCATCCCCTGCCACCTCCTCCTCCTCTAGGTCTTCTACCGTTTCCTCCGCCATCTGATCTTCTCCTTCCAGCTCCTCCTCAATCTGATCTTCTGCCACCTCCTCCTCAATCTGTTCTTCTGCCACCTCCTCCTCCATCTGTTCTTCTGCCACCTCCTCCTCAATCTGTTCTTCTGCCACCTCCTCCTCAATCTGTTCTTCTGCCACCTCCTCCTCAATCTGTTCTTCTGTCACCTCCTCCTCAATCTGTTCTTCTGCCACCTCCTCCTCAATCGTTCTTCCGTAGCAGCCACCTCCTCAACCGCCTCCTCAGCTTCTTCTGGCGTTTCTTCTTCTTCAGTGGTCTCCAGTTGCTCCTCAGCTGCTGGCTCCTGCTCCTCCTCTTCTGGCATCACCTCTTCTGCAGCTGCTACTTCTTCCTCCGCCTCCTCCTCCTCCTCCTCCTCCTCGGGCTGGTCGGCTACGGCTTCTTCTTCCTCGACAGCATCGTCAGAAGGAGCCACCTCCTCCTCCTCCACTTCAGCTACCTGCACCTCCTCAACTTCAGCTGCCTGCACCTCTTCCACTTCAGCTGCCAGCACCTCCTCTACGTGTGAAGCCAGCACCACCTCCTCTACGTGTGAAGCCAGCACCACCTCCTCTACGTGTGAAGCCAGCACCTCCTCCTCTACAACTGGCAGGGTCTGCAAGGGTCAAAGGGTCATGGTTACACTCTGATCACTCTGTGACCAGAAGGAGAACCAGAAGGAGAACCAGAAGGAGAGCCAGAAGGCGAACCAGAATCAACCAACCTGTTCCATGATGTCTTCAGCAGCAGGCTCCTCCACCTCCTCCTCAACCTCAGGGGCCACCTCCTCTTCTGCTGGGGCCTCCTCCTCATACTCCTCCTCTACTGGAGCAGCTTCCTCCTCAGGGGCCTCCTCTATGGGAGCAGCTTCCTCCTCAGGGGCCTCCTCTATGGGAGCAGCTTCCTCCTCAGGGGCCTCCTCTATGGGAGCAGCCTCTTCAGGGGCCTCATCTATGGCAGCAGCTTCCTCCTCCTCTTGGACCTCCTCCTCAATGGCAGCAGCTTCCTCCTCCTCCTCTGTGGGAACCTCCTCCTCCAGCACCTCTGGGTCTTCCTCGAACACCTGGAGAGAGAGGAGGAGATTGATCAGAGTCCCTGCTTCTCCCAATAGAAACCCTCTCCTGGTCCTCCCAATGGACCAATAGAAACCCTCTCCTGGTACTCCAATATAAACCCTCTCCTGCTCCTCCCAATGGACCAATAGGAACCCTTTGCTGTACCTCCAAATAGAACCCAACTCCCTCTGCCAACCAATAGTAACCGAGCTGGTCAGTGAGAGGCAGGCTAGAAGGGGTCCAGCAGACGTAGAGCCTGCTTCTCACTGGCACACCCGTCCTCTTATGGACAGCTGATAACACCTGACTGGGGGGACTACCTCAGGCTCATCTTCCACTTCCTGGGCTGGGGCCTCCACTTCCTGTTCTGGGGCCTCCACTTCCTGCTGAGGTTCCTCTTCCGCTTCCTGCTCAGGCACTGGGGAACAAAGAGAGAACGTTTTAGGAAAAAATTAAGAAAATTAAAGCACAAGGACAGACACACCCACTCCGAGACCGACACCCACCTGGTGGGGGGGCGAGCACCTCCTCTGCAGCCTCCGCCTGGATCTCCTCCTCCACCTCCACGGGGTCCGGCTCAATCACAGCTGGAAGGAGCATAGCGTTACTCTGATGGCTCTGGACAGGCCTGCCTACAGTGGTCCTCTATCCAGGCCGGTTCACCCCCTCTAGACCGTGAAACCTGATCACTAATCAACTGGGATATAGAACCGACTGGTGCTCAGAGGCCCCCCACATGGTGGGATCCTGAGCTCACAGCTGGATGATAAAAAACCACTACACACTGCTGTACTACACCCTAATACACACTGCTGTACTACACACCGCTGTACTACACCCTAATACACACTGCTGTACTACACACCGCTGCACTACACCCTAATACACACTGCTGTACTACACACCGCTACACTACACCCTAATACACACTGCTGGTCTACACACCGCTACACTACACCCTAATACACACTGCTGGTCTACACACCACTACACTACACACTGCTGTACTACACACCGCTGTACTACACACCGCTGTACTACACACCGCTGTACTACACACCGCTGTACTACACACCGCTGTACTACACACCGCTGTACTACACACCGCTGTACTACACACCGCTGTACTACACACCGCTGTACTACACACCGCTGTACTACACACCGCTGTACTACACACCGCTGTACTACACACCACTACACCGCTGTACTACACACCACTACACACTGCTGTACTACACACCACTACACACTGCTGTACTACACACCACTACACACTGCTGTACTACACACCACTACACACTGCTGTACTACACACCACTACACACTGCTGTACTACACACCACTACACACTGCTGTACTACACACCACTACACACTGCTGTACTACACACCACTACACACTGCTGTACTACACACCACTACACACTGCTGTACTACACACCACGGTACTACACCCTGATACACGCTGCTGTACTACACCCTGATACACGCTGCTGTACTACACCCTGATACACGCTGCTGTACTACACCCTGATACACGCTGCTGTACTACACCCTGATACACACTGCTGTACTACACCCTGATACACGCTGCTGTACTACACCCTGATACACGCTGCTGTACTACACCCTGATACACGCTGCTGTACTACAGCCTGAAACACGCTGCTGTACTACACCCTGATACACACTGCCTCACGACCACTGGTACAGTACGGGTCAGGAGCCCAGTTTCAACCCTGCCAGGAGGGACCTCACCGGGTCTTTTTATGGCACCAAACAGTTGGAGGGGATTTGCCTGCAGTTAGCCAATGTATTAGCTTACTGCAGGCTAATCAATTAGCTAAAGTGTTAGCTTACTGCAGGCTAATCAGTTAGCTAAGTTAGCTAAAGTGTTAGCTTACTGCAGGCTAATCAGTTAGCTAAGTTAGCTAAAGTGTTAGCTTACTGCAGGCTAATCAGCTAGTAAAGCTTACCTGTTAGCTTTGCGTCTACATTATATTAGGCAGAATAATTAGCAGTAATAGTACAGTACCGGGTCTACAATGAGCAGTACTAGTACTACTAAAGTAACAGTATTGTTGTATGATGGGGAGTCTACCTTTTATGAGCAGTACTAGTCCAGTAGTACTACAGTAACAGTACTACAGTGACAGTACCAGGTACCTTGGTTTGACGGAGTCTACAGTATATGAGCAGTACTAGTACTAGTGCAGTACTACTACAGTGACAGTACCAGGTACCTTGGTCTGACGGAGCGGGGGCGTCCACAGCGGGCTGCTCCACCGGAGCGGCAGCCTCCATCTTCGTTGCCGGGGCGACGGCACTCTCCTTCAGGCCTACACGGGACGACGCACACAGTTGTTGGCATGGCAACACAGAACAGGTGGGGAGGCTCCCCACCGTGCGCCCACTCACACACCCACAGGAAGCGCTCCACGCAGAGGCACCCCCCAGAGTTCCCCCTGCCGGGCGGACCATGGACCGGTTGAAACCAGAAGGAACCAGATCAAACACGTCCGTTACCATGAAGATACTGGTCTGATGGACAGACGTCAGGGGAGAAGTCATCCTATTCGACCCTCTTTAGTCTTCACACAGGACACAGAACATCAAATCCAAACTTTATTGACAAATAAGAAAAACTTGCGACAGTGCTACAATCTCAAACCTCACCGGGTTCAACACAACAAAGGAAAGTCACAAAACAAAGTCAGCGAAGAAGTCAGAACTCGGAACATTACCGGCCAACGTGCTCATAAAGACTATAACAGGGGGTTTCCCGCCCCTTAGCCCAGGGGCTCACCCTCGGTTGGACCAATCATAGGCTTGACCCCTAACCTCACTTCCTGTTGCCTTCTCCGATTTCTGAACCTTTGCTTTTTAACCCTCTTATTTGTCCCCTCACTTTCTTCTTTTCCTTCACTTCCTTAACCTCCTCCTTATCATCCTCCGTGTCGTCGTCTCCTATTCTTTCTCCTCCCCCCTCCTCCTTCCCTTTAATCTCCTTTCCTGCCTCAGCATTCTCCCTCCTCCTTCCATCTGCTGCTCTCCTTTCCCGCTTCAGCATTCTCCCCTCCTCCTTCCATCTGCTGCTTCTCCTTTCCTGCTTCGGTATTCTCCCCTCCTCCCTCTTCCTGCTGCGGATGCTGATCTTTCCTCTCCTCACCTGTTTCTCCTACCTCCTTATCCCCCTTGTCAGCCGCAGCCTCCCTTTTCTCCTTCCCTCCCTTCAGTTCCTCCACAGCCCTCTCCATCTCCTCCCTCTCGATGGTCTCCTGCTGCTCCTGCAGGCGGGCCGCCACCCTCTCCCTCACCCGGGCCGCCACCTCCACTCTCCTCAGACCCAGAAGGCTGTCCCTCTGCGCCTCCTCCTGCTCCTCCTCCTTGGCAAGGAGCAGCCGTACCTCGGCCAACGCCAGCTTGGCGATCTTTTTGGCGTCCAGGCGCTGGTGGATGAGGGTCAGCTGCTTCAGCAGAGCCGCACGGAGCTTAAGTCCCGCCTCCCGGGACCCCGCCTCCTGGGGTCCCGCCGTCTCTGGAGCAGGACAACCCCGCCATTTAGCGTTACCAGGACATCCTCCACTGGTTACGAGTTACTGGGTTTGACATCATCGACTGGTTATGAGTTACTGGGTTAACCAGAACATCCTCCACTGGTAATGAGTTACTGGGTTAACCAGAACATCCTCCACTGGTTATGAGTTACTGGGTTAACCAGAACATCCTCCACTGGTTATGAGTTACTGGGTTAACCAGATAATCCTCCACTGGTTAAGGATTTATGGGTTAACCAGGAAACCCTCCACTGGTTAGTGTGGGGGGGTTAGTGGGTAGGCGGCCATGTGTGGATGGGATGTCCTTGAGTCCGTTACGATGATTCGATGGCCAACGCCCTCAAGCGGGTAAGTCTCAACCAATCAGGACGCAGTTCAACTTTGTTGGGGTAATCTGCAGTGGGGGACGGCCATGCTAGCCCTCGTCTTTATAATGTTATAAGGTCTGGGTTGTCTTTCAGTCCTTGAGCACTGCTCAAGATCCTGAGGAAGCATCTTTTAATGAGTTATAAAAAGGACCCATCAAGCAGTCCTCAAATGAGTCGTATTAGTAGATCCAAACTGTAAGAAGATCAGTGGAACCACTTTAACGGACCACTTTCTCTCCTTAAGGCTGTGGTAGTGGAGTGAGGCCTGGACCAGTCCAAACCAGTCTCCATGCAGTAGACCAAACCAAACGAGTGTCCATGCAATAGACCAGACCAGTTAGCACCAGTACCTGTTTTAACTGCTCTCTCCGTCACACTCTCCGGTTTCTCATCTGAGGTTAAACGGAACAGAAGAAGACAGACAGTTGACACCAGGGGTCACGGACAGAGGTCATGGTCGAGGGGTCGTGAGGTCAAGCTCATCAGCTAACTTCGCTACGTAGCTTAGGAATCAAATCACTCTTGTGCACATCAGGTGGGCGTGGCTGGTAGGGCGTGACGCGGGCGTGGCATGAGTGCCAGGTGCTCCATGGGTCATGGAGAGGCCCCTCCCTCAGCAGAGCAGGACCAACCAGAAAATCAGATCCTTAAATAAATCATTAACCACGACACAACCCTGGCACTGCCTCACCCCTGGCATTGACTCACCCCTGGCACTAACAGTTTGGGGGAGGTAGATCACAATCTTTAAGATTCGACAAGCTCCAGTCGCTGCTTGTCGCTTGCTTTCTCTTCAAACTCCTAAAATCTGGAGGAACCTGAGCTTCGGTTTTTGTTTCTTTTCGCTAGTTGTCAGCTCCATGACCAAATGGAGTTGAAAGCTCGCCAACATTTCAGGGAGTTGTGTTTATAATCTAGAAGACTTAAATATTAAACACTGGGCGTCACACAGCGACCTGAGACACGAGAGCTGCTTCTGGTAAAGGCAGTCACCCTTTCATCCTGTCAATGGGATTCAAACGGTAACCACTGGTAGTAGAATGGTAGAGAAACGTTTAAAAAGGCAAGAGGAGCTCTCAACGTGAGGTACGCCTGCAGAATGGACAGTACGGAAGAACATGAAGTCGAACTAAACAGAAGTAAAAATAAAATCAATGCCTGTTTGATGTGAATATGGGATGTAAAACGTACTGTGAAAGAGCAGCACCATGATCAGATCAAAGTGGAGGAGAACCTCCACCAACGAGGGACTAACTGAACCGTTGGAAACACACGATGCATGGGAAGTCATGGCATACAACGGTCTTGTTCAAATCAATCTAAAACACCAATAGCATGCCAGCAATTCATCAGTCTTCCCAGTGACAGCCAATCGTCCACAGCCCAGTGATCTGCTGATAGTTCTGGACCAGCAGTCTTTGACCGGTCAGATCCGGTTGGATAGAGAATAAAAAACAATCGAAGAGGACCGAAGGCTTGAATGCGAGGGAGTCAAAGTGTCTACTGAGTGGACCGTCCCAGCCGGTCCTGGTCGACGACTTCAGGACCCTAGAGACCAGCTAGGGTTCCTCCCAGCACAGACCCACATCCTCCACTGGGAGGAGGGGAGCAGAACCCAGGCTTTAAGAAGCAATGCATGATGGGACGCCAGCCTGGCTTATTGGTTATGAAGGCCAACGATGACAACCTTCTGACCAGGGGTCCCATTGCCCCCCCTGGCTCTCATCGAGTCCTCCTTCTCCTCCTCCTCTTCATCCTCCTCCTCTTGTGAGGTGCTCAAGCTCTGAAGGTCTTCCTCCTCTCCCTCCCCCCCCGGGTCCATCAGCCCCAACAGGGAAGTGAAGACGTTGTTTAGCCAATCAGGGCCTTCTTCGCCCTGCTCCGCCTCCTGCTCCGTGGCCAACCAGCGGCCGGGCGTGGCACCCCCCCGCAGGCCTGCGTGGCGGGGGGGGGATGAGGGAGGATGTACATGAATGAACAGGAGGTAGGAAAGAGGAAGGGAGGAGAGAAGGACTACGAGAAAGGGAAGGAGGTGGGGGGGTGCGGGAGTTGCGGATGGGAGGAGGGACAAGAGAGGAGGAGAAGCAAAAGGTCAAAGGTTAGGCTCTGAGGGCGCGACTGAAGATCTATACTTAGTGGCATTTAACTTTAGACTGACAGACAAGGAGAGATAGAGACAGACACACAGACAGGGATAGATAGAGACAGATAGACACACAGACAAGGATAGACAGACAGAGAGACGTAGAGGGATAGACAGACAGAGAGACGTAGAGGGATAGACAGACAGAGACGTAGAGGGATAGACAGACAGAGAGACGTAGAGGGATAGACAGACAGAGAGACGTAGAGGGATAGACACAGAGACGTAGGGATAGACAGACAGACGTAGAGGGATAGAGATGGACAGATAGGGGGATACAGACAGAAACAGAGGGATATGGAGACAGACAGACTGAGGGTTAGAGACAAACTGATGGACATATAGAGAGGAATGAACCTTTGAAAGTCATCCAAACATAATAGACTAAAAGTAAAAGTCTCAAAGCTTTCAGTGTGCGATACTTGAGGGAGAGACAGAGAGAGAGACAGAGAGACAGAGAGACAGAGAGACAGAGAGAGAGAGAGAGAGGTAGAGGGGGCGAGAGGGTAACAGAGGGAGGGATTGAAAAAGGGGAAAGGAGGAAAAGATGGAGGGGAGACGAAGATGTAAATAAGGAAGGGGCCGTCACAATGGAAGGAGGAATGGGAGCAGTGGAAACAGAGAGGGAGGGATGACGAAGGAGTGGAACTATGGCCTGTAGCCACTATGGCAGCACGTAGCACGTAGCAGCAGCCAGCTAACAGAGGCCAGTGCAGTAGCCAGCTAGCTAACAGAGGCCAGTGGTCCCAGCGCTCCCAGTTGGTTCCTGATCCTGCAACTTGCTCCTTGTTCCAAAGTGTACTGAGCTCGAGGTTCGCTAGGACAATAATGTGGTCAGGGATAAGGGCACACTAGACTCCTGCTTTAAGTCGGGCTCAGGAGGTGTGCATGTTGAAACCTCTGCTCTGAAGCTCTTAAAGCAGGAATGGTGAGGTGATGAGGAGGTGAAATGGTTAATCTGGTTTCAGTCCACAGCCTCATGCAGAGGAAACCCAACAGACAGCCAGGTGTGTACACGCTAGAGCCCGACCGATATAGAATTTTTAAGGCCGATACCGATACAAATATTTTGTGATTTAAAAATCCGATATGCCGATATATCGGCCAATTTATTTATATATATATATATATATATATATATATATATATAATAAAAAAGGAATCAGAAACGCGCAACAAACAACCACATTTCCCTAACATTGGTTATTTGTAGTTATCCTTTAAATCCTTCACTCTCAGCACGTAACAGCAAAACTGGACATGGTAGTCATGAATTAAGTCATGCTTATCGACTTTAGAGAATTGATGAGGATGTTCTTTTAATTGTTATTCAAGCAATGTATGTCTCGTGTCAGTTGCCAACTTACCATGAACACACTTGCACACATGAACAACACCGATGATCTCCGTCGATCTCCTTCATTCACTCTGCCTAACTCTGGCTGAATCAGCGGGTTTGGGCGTTAGAGCGCCCTTGGTGGACCAATTTTTTTATTTATTTTAATATTCATTTATCGGCCATTATAAATGCCGATACCGAATAGTTTGAAAAATGCCTAATATCGGCCGATAATATCGGCCTGCCGATATATCGGTCGGGCTCTAGTACACGCACACCCACACACACACACACACACTAGTGGTGGTTAACTCAGCAGTCTCAACAAATCTTTCACTCCCAGTTGAAGTCCGTCTCAAAGGGTTTATACATTATGCACCTTGAGAGCCTTGATCAGATGGAGTTTAAATGAGGATCTACTTGCCGAGCAACACTTTGGCGTCCTCCACGTCGAAATCACCGTCTCCGTCCGCGTCGTAGGCCGACAGTTTACCTGCAGCCCCCAACACAGCATGGGTTAGAGAGACAGAGACAGACACATAGACAGTCTGCTCAAACCGGTTTAGAGGTGAGGCAGACGCTTACAGAAGATAGAACTCTCACAAATGGTAGTCATAGTAAGATTAGTATTAGTGCTAGTTTTAGAAGTAACAGTTGTAGTAGTACAAGTGCTAATAGTAGGAGTAACTGAAGTAGTGGTTGTAGAAGTAGAATTAGTGGAAGTATTTGCAGTAGTACTTTACCTTGCAAACTCTCGGATAGGTTAATTTGAATGTCTTTGGCTTTGTCTGCATGCAAGTCAGAGAGAGAGAGAGAGAGAGAGAGAGACAGATGAGAACACTGGAGTACACCAATAAGACATGCAGGCTGTCCAGGCTAGCATCCCACTGAGTAGAGACCCAATCTGTTCAGTGGCCAAGACCAGCATGCATAAAGCCAGAGGGACACTAGGGGTAAGTCGGGATACGGTTTGTTTTGTAGTCATCAGCCAAGTAGCTACATGGAGAGCTAACACACTATCGAGCTGTCTATCGCTAACCCCGACTCATATCTACCTCCACGTAGAATTAGAGCTGATGTCTATCTAACTCTAGGTAGAATGAGAGCTGATGTCTATCTACCACTAGATAGAATTGAGCTCTAATCTATCTAACTCTAGTAACGTTGGTACAACTTGGCTGCATTGTAACCTCATAATCTTCCATTGATGCAGGTAGACATGGCTGGGATAGGATGCGGCAGTGACGCAGACCCCTGTACTACAGTGAACCAATGTACGGGACATTTTATTTCAGAATAAAGCGGCCAGCAAGGTTCAGGCTTCACTTTTGATAATGATCGCGCCTACAGGCTCTAATCTTTATCAATTCACAAGGTCAATGACAGGAGCCACGTCAACGACAGTCAATCTGTCTGTGTGTGTACTGAACCCCATCACACCCTTGTAGTCCACCAGGTTCAAAGTAGACCACGGCCACTGAGGTCCAGACTCCCAGCAGGGCGATGACCATGAACCAGGAGAAGAGTCCGCCTCCGAGGCATCCTGAATCCGCCTTCTTCCCGTTCTTGTTGGCCAACGAAGATTTTCCTGCCTCTGAGGAGACACAGACATTGGTCAGTGATCTAGGTGACTAGCATCATCTAGATAGTATAGTAAAGTGTAAATAGAAACCAGACAGGGCGTATGGTAATAGTGTAAATTGAAACCAGAGGCCGATGGTTAGAGGCCGTCTAACCACAGTACCCACACAACCTGCAAACTCATGTTAGAATGAAAATAAGTTGCTGGAACATTCCGTGACAGGATAACGGTGTGGTTAAAGTTGTATTCATATAGAAGCATTATAGCTACACGTACCATATAGCACATATAGAATTAACACACACCTCAGCCTATATATCATTTATAGCACACGTAGTATATATAGCAAACGTAGCCTATAATCACATCGTCAACATGTTAAAAAGGCACAAAGCAGGCATACACATATGATCAACCAGACACTGAGCTACACTTTTATCTTCATAGACTTCATGTCTTTATTGACAAAGTGGGTGGTATATTGAAATATATCTATAGATACCGATGGCAAAAGTAGAGCCATTAGGACTTTCCCAAGGAACCAGCAGCTTGGAGGCGGAGCGTTTCCATGGCCTATCATTAACCCCCCCCCCCCCCCACCCAAGAGCACTTCAAAGGACAGGAAACTTTGGGGATGGGGCTTTAGGCCCTGAACATTTTTTAATCATACGATTAAGGGTAATCAGTGTCCTGATCTCCACAGGTCTCAGATCGCCATGGCAATGCTGACACGGACCGACGGTACTTTAGTTACTTGAAAATATTCCATGGACTGAATGCTCTGGGTGGAACGTATAAGACGGCAATGCACAACCGATTACATACACACATAACCCTGTTCACACTGGTAAAACAGACAGAAGGGGGCTGCTATTCTGGTTCTGTTGACAACCTGCAGTGCCTTGTGGGTAGGAACAGCACAATGTGAATAAACAGGTGCAGAGCGAGAGCTCAATTTCAGAGCTAGGTCAAAGGGACACGCACACACACACACTTTACAGCAATACTAAAACAATCCACTGATAGCTAGCCCCAATTAGCCACGATTAGCCTATTGCCACATGAACACCATAAAACATTTACAACTTACCCACCTCCACTTCCCAGATCACTCGTACGCTAGTCGGTTAGGCTACATTAGCTTGTTGGCTCGCTGAGCATGTCTTCAAGCTCCAACAGAATAGAGGACATAAGTAGCCGCTAGCTAGCCAATGGCCACACTCTAACCTCCGTCCAAGCTCTGCCTCAGATGATTCTATTCTGAAGGAATAGAATCATTGGTCTGTTGGTCTTCAAACTTGCAGAGCAGAAAACACCCTCTAGATGTTGACCAAGGGAGTGGATTCTCACTACGACATGTCCCCTGGCCTATAAACCCCCCGGTCCTCACCTTGGTCACCATCACCGCGGGCGCCGGTGCCGCCATGGAGACGGGGGTCGCACAGTCAGCCAGCGTTACTGGGTCAACCATCACTGCTCTCCCTACCGACAGACTGGCCAGCACCACATCCTCCCCCTCTCTGACACGGCCAGCAGCACGGCCCTCCCTCCCCTACTCTCCTCATCCCTCTGCTGGCCCTGATAGGTACAGGAGAACCATAAATTACCTCTTCACTTTGCTATTGGCCAATCTCCCCTTCTTTCCCTCCCTCCCCCTTTGGTCTTTGTCTCCTCTATCGAGGGAGGCTCTAGTGTCCAATGAGAGCTTTTTATAGCACTATAGGACAGCTGGGTCTGACAGACAGCAGAACCATTATAGGTGGAGGTGAGAAGAGGTGGTGGAGGTGGGTTACATTTAAAGAGGATTTCCTGACTGCCCATTCCTTCCACTCTGATTCAGTGGAACAGATGCCCTCAGAGCAGTGTTGACACACGCCCTAGAGGAATAACTGCATCGGGGCATCAATGTCCTCCGCTATGGCTGCTATTTCTATGGTCTATTCTCTTGCCAGGGCTCCTCAGAAAGGAGGGAGGGAGGGACTGAGATCCTGGGGGTGGAGGTGAAAGGGCTCCATTACCAATCCCCCGTTCCTGGTAGGGGTCAGGGATCACCTGGCTCTAGGAGGCCTACAGGTAGGGGTCAGGGGTCACCTGGCTCTAGGAGGCCTACAGGTAGGGGTCAGGGGTCATCTGGCTCTAGGAGGCCTACAGGTAGGCTGTGGACACTGGGGATTAGGGCTGCAACAACGAATCGCTAAAAATCAATTACTAAATGCGTTGGCAACGAATTTGGTCGTTGATTCGTTGTGTCGCGCAATTAATAAGTTACTCATAGGCGCAGCACTGTTTACAGCCAGCCACCGACAGGTTGGTTCATGGTTCATGCACGCCCACAGCGAGCTTTAGTGTGAGCGACCACAGCTTGTATTTTGGTCCTATCTTAAAACTGGACTGTAGGCCTACATAAAAGTGTTGTACCTTCACTGTCTTTGGGTTAAAAAAACTCCTTCAACTCAGTATCAGTCTAGTCCAACCGAAAACTCTGTCAGCTGCTGCAGACGTTCTGCAGACGGGCTCGGAGTCGGCACCGCGTGCATCAACAGTAATTCAAAGAAGCAGTAGTAATCACACAACCGGACGGTGTAGAAAGTCCCGTCAGTTAAAATAGTATTGCAGTTTTTAAATCCAGCTTTTAGATCCAGGAGTCTCGAAAATGGAATAGGTTTGACCGGTTAACCATGGACATCCCTTTTTTTTTTTTATCCGATACATCGATTAATCGAAAAAATAAATCGACAGATTAATCGGTTATTAAAATAATCGTTAGTTGCAGGCAGCCCTACTGGGGATTGAACCCGGTAGCTTTAGGTTGGGAGTCGAACACCACAGCCTAGACCCTGATGCCACCACATGGTTCTCCACAGGCTTAAGCTGCAGCTAGCGCAGTGCGCACCATGCTAAACGGTATCCTAGCTAGTTAAAGACAGCCAAGGATGAGGCCGTCACCCAAGACCATTCAATGACACAGCAATACTGGTTTGTCAGCGAACGAGAAGAACAGGTTTAGAGTCATTATAACACCATATTGGAATGCTAGGAGCCATGCATATGAATGGTTCACAAACGTATGCAGTTTGTCAAACATTAAAGAAAGTATATCCAAGACCAGTTTCGGAACGCTAATCCCCATGAATAACCATTCTAAACACAACCAGTATGATACTGAGGACGAGAACCCCGAGTAGAGAGGGTTTGCATCCCAGGGGGTCCGGACAGACACCCCAGCACATGGAGCCAATGACCACGACAACGCCACACAGTTAGCTTCAACACCCCCAACAAGCCCCTACTGTTAGACAGAGCTGTCTCATCACACGTACCGTCTGATAGAGCTGTGTGAGCCATGGCTGCAGGGGAACCGACACACTCAGTCTGCCACGCAGTCAGGGATTGTGCTGAACAGTTTGTACTCAAAACAGAGACGCTCAGAGTCTTATATAAGGACTGACACACCCCCATACACCCCAACCACAGACCTTTTAGCTTTCAGTGCTCACATCAAACCTATGCATTGTTCTGTTGCCACCAAGGCTAACCCTACACAAGCTACATGCTAGCCTCTGGAGCTTATGCAAATGAACCGCCTAGCATTAGCATCAGAAGAATGCCCTCCATGAGAAAAGCTAGTGCAGTAACATATGTTAATGTTAGCCTAGCTCCATTACAAACACTGGTACAGCAGCAAAGAGACATGCTAATGTTACGGTAACTTCATTACAACCACTTGTACAGCAACACAGAGATAAAGTAATGTTACCCTAGCTCTATTAGAACAGCTTGAATTGTAACAGAACGTTTAGAAAGCTATATCGGAAGTGTCTGGGACAGATGCTGCATGTTCAATTGTGCGTCTGTAAACTAAACTGTCCCGAACCACAGATGCAGTAGATTAGGGGGTAGGACCTCCACCCCCGATACCCCTCCCATGGAGGGGCTCAAAGGACCCAACATTCTCTACATTGTTCAAATTGCGACGCGTGGACAGTGGAGTCCCCACCGGCTGCACTGACCAGGAAACAAATAGGACCTAGCTTACCCAGAAATTTAGCAAACATAGGACCTGGCTTACCCAGAAACTTAACCAAACAGGCATAAATTTCTTCTGTTTTGATCAATGTTAGCATCACACACACAACCTCATGCAGTGGAGCAATAAATATCAACACACACACACACACACGGCTGTTACCCTGGAGAGGTCAGAGTTCACCATTAAACCCTGAACAGGAAGGAGGAAGAGGAGGCCTGGAGAGAGGAAGAGGTAAAACTATCAGCGAGCGATTTTGTGATTATTATTGACTAGTAGAGAAAGTGATGTAGGGGAACCGGCATCACGGCTCCTGTGTGGACCTGTTCCTCAGGAAGAGAATCAGGTTCCTTATCCGCACGCATAACCACCTCCAGATACCTGGAGCTGATTTCAAACAACGAGCAGAACAACCTAACCAGCCTTCCGAGAGCCGAACTGATCGTCAATACTTGAGATCATTATGTTAATGTGGAGCTGTGTTGTTTAGGTTGCCCTGGTAGTGGAGGCACAACTGGTGAGGGGGGGGGGGGGTCGGAGGTCATCTTAGAGACGGACAATGATCACAGGCTTCTCAAATAATCAATCATCCAATACCTATCGATCACCGCTCTGATAACATCTCTGATAACCAGGTGTCTACCGTATGGTTAATCCCTCTGTGTAGTAACTATTCGTCGAGTCCATGTTCAGTACTTTTATTCATTATAATCAGGCCGTCATCATGAAAATTATGGGCTAGGAAGAATGAATACACACTCCTCGCAACACAACTCCGAGTGAGCGCGACATGTGATCACTTCTAGTCAACTTGATTGATTTTCCCATCGCCGTATTTTATCACGGAGACCATCGCCTAATAAAGAGTAAACTAAACAGTAAACTAACTCAGTAAACTAACAGTAACCTAACGCAGTAATCCAACTCAGACCCCAAAGTTCACACTATTGCTCTTCGTTGGCGCTCAATGTGCGCGTTTTTCAAAAAGTAAAACTAACGCCAGAACGCACTTTTACAATAATGATAATAATAATGATGATTGGGCATTATGAACATGAGTTCAGTGGTCTGCGGTCATGTACAGCGCCGTATTCCTCTGGGGCTGGAGGGGGCGGGGTCCAGCTCAACTGAACATTATGTTCCCAAGGAGAACCCAGCTACCCGCCTGGACTCGACACGGTCTCGCTACTCAGACTAGTCCGACAGTACCCGCGACTCATACTGGTCCCGCTAGTCCTACTGGTCTGTAGGAGCGGTTCCTGTTCGGACACGCGTCGACCCCCCCCCCCCCCCCCCCAGTCAGCTGACTATAGTCTTCAGAACAAAACGTTCACTAGAGTCTGCAGAACAAATTTCACTAGACAAAAAAGTTCACTAGAGTCTGCAGAACAAAAGGTTCACTAGAGTCTGCAGAATAAAAAGTTCACTAGAGTCTGCAGAACAAAAAGTTCACTGGAGTCTAAATTACAATAAATTCACTAGTCTGCGGAACAAAAAGTTCACTAGCCATAAGTTCATTAGAGTAGGGTAGGACTCGGGTCGTGACGGGGGGGGAACGGACGGGTCGGTGTCACCACGGGAGGTCGGTCCTGTGTTGCTTGCATTGAATGACGACGCGTTCCAGAGCTCTCACACACTGGCGCGCGCGCGCGCCCCCCCCCCCCATGGCCACGTGTACCCCAGCCCCCCTCTTAGTGACACGTGAACACTAGAATAGGGGCGCGCGCCGCTTGCTGAATGGGTTCTATATATCATGATATATATAATAATAGGCATGTATATAATGATATGCATGTATATAATGATATGCATGCACAGTCGCCCAAAGGGGGGTTTAAATCCCGCCGTGACCGTCGGGCATGGAGATGTAATCTCGAGCGTCTCAGTGAGCTCCGAGGCGCGTATCGGCCGCGCTCACGCTTTTCGGAGTCGCCAGGGGCAACCCTGGAGGACTGGTAATAACCAGCGAACCGTACACACACTCAGCCTGGAGGACACACAACCGCACAAATCCCATTATGTTATACTGTAACAGACTATGTCCTAAACAATCGTTAGATAATAAGGCGCGGATAACGACGGGAAAAGTCTTCGGGAGAAACGCAAAATCCTCAGAACGACGGTGGCCGGGAAGGATCGCCCCGCTTTGTTCACGAAGTGAAACGCCGTATTCACCGGTTCGTGCAGTGATGACGGGTCGGCGACGCTGTGTGTCAGTTTGTGTGTGTGTGTGTGTGTGTGTGTGTGTGTGTGTGTGCACAACAGACCGCGTAGGCCCATCGAACACACGTCCATCAAGCAGCAGAGGAACGGACCGAAGAGAGGCCTGCGGAGAGCGGGTTATAGAGAGAGACTTCAAGAACGGTCACCCACCTCGGGGTTTAGCGGGTCCCTTCGTGCTCCTTTTTGGCGCCATGTTGTCCGGTTCGCAGGAGAGCAGGAGCAGGTCAGTGAGGGCAGGTCAGTGAGAACAGGTGAGAGAGTACAGGTAAGAGAGAGAAACAGGAGAAGCTCGGCGGCTGGAGTCGGAGTGAGTAAACCAGTTCTGACGGACCACTCACCACTACTAGACCGACCGCCGCCACGACCAATCCGCTGCGTCCGCCGCGTCAGGGGGCGGGCTTAAAGGAAAGGACCGGCCAATGGGAGCGAAGGCCCATATGGCTTATTCAATCGTGTGGACATATTGTGCTCGCGACCCTCCTCCCCCGCCCCGCCCCTCTGGAACGTGGCAATATGGTCGATTCCCAAGCATCGCGATGATAGGTTATCATCTGTACTGTTCCCGGTACAACTGCCCAGAGAGAGGCTTATAAAACATATTTTTTGATGACCAAAATACATTTAAAACATGTTGTGTGAAGATTTTAATGGAGAGGAGTATCGCTTTACCAGCTAGGCTGGAAAGGGGGAAAGTCCAGTATCGCGTGATGTTGGCGCGGGGGCATAATAGCTCGACTCTGTTGCATAACTTGATAATCTCGTTGAGTTGGGCGCTGCTCCATTTAGGATTAATTATTCCTCAAACTGCTCTCGATCCCATTTTATGTCCTCGGCCTTCTAATGCACCCCTCTCCCCTCGCAGCGAAACTTTAAGTGTTATGTGAAAAAAGTGAGTCGCTTTAACGCTTTAGCTGTCTCACACATCACGTCACGCACGTCCAATAAGCCTCGTTACGCGCATGCGCACTAGAGTGCACAGACGACGCTTTAAACCCACTTTACTGACTCAGCATGCAGCCAGCGAAACCTTTAGCCAAGTCACATCATTCATCCCCATAAGGGCTGACAGTCGAGTTATCAGTACAGACGGCTCTCTGTTCACTAAAGCACATTAAGTGAGTTAAGCTCTAGTGATGATTTACTAACCCTTATCTTGCCCTTAGCTCGTGGTTACCTGAGCTCCTAACTCATAACCTTCACTAAAACGAGGCTGCAGCTTTGTATGTGTAACCATATTCTAGCAGACTGTAGCTCACTGGATACAGTATGAAGGCAGTTGGAAGAATTTTGTGTTTGTGTGCGCGGGCGTGAGAACACACAGACACACACAGAGGGTGGCCATTTGCCTCTGGCCTTATGTAAACACTCCTTGGTGTCAGACAACACAGCCTCAGGGTGTGTGTGTGTGTGTGTGTGTGTGTGTGTGTGTGTGTGTGTGTGTGTGTGTGTGTGTTTGAGATAATTGAGTTGACAGGAGTCTCAAACAAAGGATGATAGCCCGAACCCGGCTCTGTGATCTAATCATCTGATTTGGATATGATTGATGATCACTGGATTCGGTTTAAGTGTTTAGAGATAAAATGTTTTGTTATTCTGATGTCATCAGTTCCTGAACCTCCCGGGTTATCAGTAGCGCTGAGAAAAACTGAAAGGATCAAGTTTGGCTGAATCTCGTCTCTCCCGAGAGGCCGCCGCTAGGTGGCAGAACTCGGACACCTTAGTTCTGATACTGCGCGCAGAAAGATTAATCGAACCTTACTTTTGTGCACATTTTCAAATCTCCATCTCTGATCGAGTGGACACGCACACTCCTTGGGAATTAAACCGGCAGTCCGTTTATCTATAGGATATAGGGCACCATGGAGGCGTTCGTCAACATTGGTGGAGCTTCGCCTTTGTTTGTTCTTCCAGCTCCGCAGATGATTGATCAAGAGTCCCTTTCGACATGACCCAGTTGGCTTCATAACGAGGAACATGAAGCAAGGGCCGAAGAGCAACCTCACTACCGTGTCCACACAGGAAACACACACAACCCACCACACTGGGAGAACACACTCATGGACGCAGAACCGACAGGTCACACAGATGATAGCTCTACAGTGAAGTAGACCCACTGTCGGTACCGTCTGTAGACCTACTGTTTGTCTGTAGACCTACTGTCTGTCAATTGACATACTGTCTGTTACTGTCTGTTGGCCCACTGTCTGTTACTGTCTGGGTCTATTCTCTGTAGTCCTGCTGTCTGGATCTGATCTTAGCGGGGTTAGCCCTACACCGGTCTAATGTTTATCATGCAATATTATATCTGCTTGCTTATTATGGGATAGAAAATGACTTCTGAGGTTAAAATAAGCAGATCGTTTATTAGCGCGTACAGGCCTACTACATTGAGTCCTTCACCTACAGAGTAAGACCAGCATCGCAGAGCCATTCAAGTTTACAGTAAGAGTTACCGCCTACTCTGTCGTCGTAACGATTGTCTTCAGTCTATCATCTTAAAGACTAAAGGTGCGAGAAGTATGATTTAAGTTATATTATTTATCCCTCAGCCCTCAGTGAAGTGACTGTCTCTGGTTATTCCACTTCCTCATCAACCTGAAGCATAGTCCGCAATCATTTTGGGACAATTGCTGAACTGCCTTTATCTGAATAAAAAATAATTAATGTCTTAAGATTTTGATTCGCTGCACGTATTTTTTAGCACTTCAGGGCTGCTGCAAGTGATGGAAGAGGTTGGACGTACTTAACCCTTTAGTTGATACAAATTTGAAGCACTCTGTACAAAATACCTGATACCTTAATTCGTCAGACACCTTGTACCAAAACATTTCAAAACAATGGAGCCATTTGTCGTCAGCTTACATGCAAACTCCTCGGCGCCGCGTTTGCTGGCGGACCCTATGTTTCGCGCCGTAGGGGATTTAAAAAAGTGACGTGGGGGGCCGGGTCGGGGCAGAGTGTTTGTGAGGCACAGCGGGAGAGAGATAAGCAGAGTTACGAAATAGCAGGCGGCAGTCGCGGTTAGTCGCGGTTTGAAACTGCTGTTATTTGTATCAAATGTGCTGTACCTTCAACGCAAATTAAACTATATTGATGTTGACGATACGTCTCGTTCGGAAAAATATCGATAATATTTCAAATGTCGATATATCGCCCAGCCCTACTGTCAATCACAGGATTGTGAATGCCACACGTACAAGAAACGTACAAGTTTACTTTTCTGCTCTCTCTCAACAGCTCTCAAGCCTACAGGACCTTCAAGTTGGCTAATTAAAATCATGCAACCTTCAGGTAGTAAAATACAAACATCAAATTCCAGCACACATGAATCCTTAATACACTGAAGAAATACAACATTACTTATTTATTAAATGCCAAAGTGACCTTTCTAAACTGTCTTCAATCATGTCCAATGGCACACACAACTGAACACTGAATATAGACTATTTAAAACAGACTATTATAAAAAAGTAGATCGCCCAGTAATATATTTCACAATTTTCCTTTGGTCAACAGTTAAAACACTAAAATCAAAGCTATAATACTGGCTGTTAAATACAGTTTAAATACCTTGAATTAAAAAAAACAAAAACGTTTAAATAACCCATGGCTCCAACTGTTCAGAATAAGAGAGGAGAGGAGAGAAGGAGAGGAGAGTGGAAGAGAAGAGAAGAGAAGAGAAGAGAAGAGAAGAGAAGAGAAGAGAAGAGAAGAGAAGAGAAGAGAAGAGAAGAGGAGAGGGACAGAGTAGAATGTTATAAGAATGATATTTAATATCACATTTAATATTGATAATATTATGAATAGGACGGATAGTACACTAGGTGACCATCACACACACACACACACACACACACACACACACACACACACACACACACACACACACACACACACACACACACAGACACAGACACAGACACACACACACACACACACACACACCTTAGAACAGATTCCCCTTAGCACAACATATATCTGTTCCAATGACAAACATCACATGCTACACTATGTGCTATGCTATGGGCTAAGGGCTATGTTAAGTGCTAGGTGCTACACCCCTCCCCTCTTATCTCAGGAATGAGTTGCTTCTACTGGGCAGTGATTGGGGAGAGAGGCGGGACCTCATGTCCAGAGCATCTGGGCGGGCAGTGGGCTCTGCAGGCTGTCTGAACTGGCTTCACTGGAGAAATACCAGTTAGTGAAGTTCAGCTCAGGGACACTGACAGTTACAAGAGGATGCACATTGTGTTTGGGTGGAGCCGCAATACCATAACTCATGACCTTCTTTCAGCCTCCTGCTCCTGCTCCTCCTTCTCCTGCTGAGGCTCCTCCTCCTCCTGCTGAGGCTCCTGCTCCTCCTGCTGAGGCTCCTCCTCCTCCTCCTGCTAGTGCACCTCCTCCTGATGGTGCACCTCCTGCTCCTCCTGCTGAGGCTCCTCCTCATCCTCCTCCTCCTCTCCTCCCGTGATCTGGTTGCCGGCGGTGACGTCGCCCGTGCGGTGGGCGGCGATCTGCTCGAGCAGCCGCTCGGACTGGAGCAGCCGATTGGCCCATTGCTGACACACCCCCTCCAGCCCAGGCCCCTCCCCCCCGTACTCCGGGGGGAGGAGGGAGGTGGGGAAGAAGTCCGTCAGCGAGTCGTGGTAGTTGAAGCCGTGCATGTGCACCTGGGGACACCAGGTCAACCAATCACAGGGCATATCACCATATATGGGCCAGAGGAAGGACACACGCAGCGGCTACGCTTTAAACCAATCAGGACAAGGCAGGGGGCGGAGACAGGAAGCAGGTCATAATAACCACATAATAATCACTAATAATTCATGTCCGACATAAGGCTACAATACCGTGAGCACAGCCCGGGGATCGTTGGTTACTGTATGAATATGTATAAAAAATGGTAATTATTGACAGGTAACTCACCCTCTTTTTTATCTTGTCTGGCAGGAAGGGGCGGAGCATCGCGAAGACCGGCCCGAAGAAGATCGGCTCGTTGATAAGGTGGATCGCCTTCACCTTCAGAGGGAATGAGTCCTACACACATTTTGTATACATGTTATACAACATTTTATACACATGTTATATAAAATCTTACACACATGTTACACACTCATGTTATTCAAATGTTACACACATGTTATATAACATGTTATACACATGTTGCATAAAATGTTCAGTGCCTGTTTTATTGTCACCTGACGTTTCGATCTCTGGATCTTCATCAGGCATTGAAAACAATGGGTGAGATGACTTCTATCACATCATATTTTATTACCATTTTGTTTTACCTTTCCTGTACAGTGTCCTTGGGTGACATGAAAGGCACTTGAAATAAAATGTATTATTATTATTACTATTGTTATTATTATTAATATTATTATTATTATATATATATATTAGTATTATGTTGTGTATATATATATTAGTATTATGTAGTATATATCTGTTAGTATTATGGTGTATATATATTATGTGGTATATATATATTAGTATTATGTAGTATATTAGTATTATGTAGTTATGTATATATATTATTATTATTTTGTGGTATACATATATATATATGTGTATTATGTAGTATATATTTGTATTATGTAGGATATATAAATCAGTATTATGTTGTATATATATTAGAATGTTGTATGTATATATTAGTATTATGTTGCGTGTATATATATATCTTAGTATTATGTAGTATATATCTATTAGTATTATGGGGTATATACACAATGTGGTATATATATTTGTATTATGTAGTGTATATATATATATACTAGTATTATGTAATATATATATATTAGTATTATGTGGTATATTTAAGCAATAGATCACGCCAGGCTGTGGTATGTGCTCATTATACCACTGTTAAGGGGCGTTGTCCGGCCCCGACACGCAGCGGAGGGCCGGCGACCCCCTTCAATTTACCCCCTTCATTATACCACTGTGAAGGGGGTCGCCGGCCCTCCGCTGCGCGTCGGGGCCGGACAACGCCCCTTAACAGTGGTATAATGAGCACATACCACAGCCTGGCGTGATCTATTGCTTAAGTAACCCTACATGCCCACTACCTCCGTCAGTCAACGAACGTGGGAAGGCGTTGCTGACTGATGGGGGAGTAGTCTTTGCAGATGCATCCGTCAGCCAATCAAATCGGTTCGCCGGGTTCTTCCCGCTTCTTCCTGCTTGTTGCGAGGCAAGATGACCCGCTTTCCCACTTTCCAGTATCGTCAGAGCCCGAGTCGCGTCACAGTGCTTCAATTTGCATACGTGATCTGATTGGATGACGGATCCGTCACTGCCGAAAAAGTTGAACGTTTTTCAACTTCTTGACTGAGCCGAAGGCTCCCACGGAACGGACGGATCCACTATGCATTGCTCGTCCGTCCCCATTCAAAGTCAATGGGGATCAGTCAACGGACGGAGGTAGTGGGCACGGGGCGTAATGCCCCGTGCCCACTACATGCGTCCGTTGACTGATGTGGGAAGGCGTGGCTGACTGATGTCGCTGCCGAAAAAGTTGAAATTTTTTCAACTTTTTGACTGAGCCATGACTGAGCCGACGGCTCCAACGGAACGGACGGATCCACAATGCATTGCGCGTCCGTCCACATTGAAAGTCAATGGGGATCAGTCGACGGACGCATGTAGTGGGCACAGGGCATAAGGGATAATGTATAGAACGCCGGTCATTATCGAGAAAATAAGCCCCGACAGGGCGAACTGGACACCGACGCGCAGCGGAGGTGTCTTGCTTCGCCATGAAGGGGCTTATTTTTCGATAATGACCGGCGAAGTTCTATACATTATCCCGCTTATTACACGGCTACTTCCCGAAACTAAACAATTTATTTACAATGTATTTGTTACCAGCATTCATAGTGTTGATCAGCAGAGAAATAGTCCGCCCAAGACGTTGACGTCATCGCTTAGCAACCGACAGCACTTGGGTTGATACATATCCCGCTTATTACATTGACAAGTTACCGGACTGCGTGCGGAGTGATACCAAGGCAAAAAGTCCTTTTGGTTATCTTGACAGCGGTCATTATTCATCCGTTGCCAATGAATTATCCAAAAATAATTGACCGCCGGAAGTTGTGAAGTGCCCATGCAAGTGAACGGAACGTTGTAATAATGGTATATATCTATTAGTATAATGTGGTAGATGTATATATATTATTATTATGCAGTATATATATATTAGTATTATGTAGTAAATATATATTAGTATTATGTGGTAGTGGTATATATATATATATTAGTATTATGTGGTATATGCATATTAATATTAAAATAATAATAAATGAAATGTATATAGCGCTTAATATGGTACTCTAAGACGCTTATATAAGTATTATATTATATATATATATAATATTATATTATTATTATATATTAGTATTATGTGGTATATATATATTAGTATTATGTAGTATATATATTAGTATTAGTTAGCATATATATTAGAATATATCTATTAGTATTATGTAGTATATTATATATATATATATATATATATATATATATATATATATATATATATATATACTGTATATATATATATATATATATATATGTATGATGTAGTAAATATATATTAGTATTATGTGGTGTATATATTTGTCTTTTTTAGTATAAATGTATATTCATATTATGTGGTATATATATTGCTATATATGGTAAATATGAACATTGGTATTATTTGGTATATATATTAGTATTATGTAGTATATATATATATATATATATTTGTATGATGTAGTAAATATATATTAGTATTATGTGGTGTATATATTAGTATTTTGTAGTATAAATGTATATTCATATTATGTGGTATATATATTGCTATATATGTGGTAAATATGTACATTGGTATTATTTGGTATATATATTAGTATTATGTAGTATATATATTTGTATTATGTGGTATATATATATTCGTATTATGTGGTATATTAATATTATGTAGTATATCTATTAGTATTATGTGGTATATATATTCGTATTATGTTGTATATATATATATATTCGTATATATCTACTGACCACGAGTACAGAGGAGATCTTGCGGGCGAGGGAGGGGTTAATCTGGAGGGCGTGACTGAAGCTCCAACCCTCCAGGTCAAAGATCACCTTGACCCCCCTCTGCTGGGTCTCCGTCTCCATGGCGATGACCTCTGATGTCATCAGGCTGACCCTGAACACCTGGATGGCCGTCCAGTCCTTAGGATTCCACCGACCTGCACACACACACACACACACACACACACACACACACACACACACACACACACACACACACACACACACACACACACACACACACACACACACACACACACACACACACACACACACTTGTATTGAAACAGAGAACATTTGTGTAATAGCTATGAGCTAATTTCCTTTTAATTCTCACAATGCAGATATGCAGATACACGCACATTTATGAGGGGCCGTATGGGACATTATTCAGATTGAGCATGCGCATACACATATGAAACCAAAGTCATCACATACTATACGGAAAAACGTTGCACGCATACAAGTGAAAAGCTTTTACATACACAACTGAAACACTCACAAACAACTGAACAATTATACGCTCACATACACAATTGAAAAGCTTGCATAAAAGCTAGTGAAAACTTTTACATTGACTACTGAAATGCTTTCACACATACTAGTAAAATGTTCTCATATACACAGCTGAAAAATTTCCTCTCAAACACAAATATGAAACCATTCACATACTATACTGAAAACTCATACACAAGTTAAGGCTTTTACATACACATCTGAAACAACTTCACTCAAACAACTGAAAAGCTCTCGTAACAACTAGTGGAACCTTTTACAGACTACTGAAATGCTTTCACATGTACTAGTAAAATGTGCTCATATACACAGTTGAAAAATTCTCTCTCACATACAAATATGAAACTATTCACATACTATACTGAAAACCTCAGACATGTATGTGAAAGTGTTTCACTCATATGTGTGTGAGGAATTCAGCGAAAACGGAAGGCGCTTCAGTTGAAACGGAAGGTGGTTGAAAAAAGAAAGCGCGCAATTCAGACAAAGAATAGACACAGACATATGCTACAGACACAGGCGCTACACTGATGTCTGATGGACAACAGCCTACAGGTAGCCGTCACTATGCGTTCCAACCAAACGCGACGGGGCGACACGACTCCATACAAAGTCAACGTAGAGACGCAAATTTCTCATCTCTCTTCATCCGCTTATCCGGGGTCGGGTCGCGGGGGGAGCAGCTCAAGCAGGGGGCCCCAGACTTCCCTTTCCCGGGCCACATTGACCAGCTCTGACGGGGGGATCCCGAGGCTTTCCCAGGCCAGTGTTGAGATATAATCTCTCCACCTAGTCCTGGGTCTTCCCCGAGGTCTCCTCCCCACTGGACGTGCCTGAAACACCTCCCAAGGGAGGCGCCCAGTGGGCATCCTTACCAGATGCACGAACCACCTCAGCTGACTCCTTTCTAAGTAATGGAGCAGCGGCTCTAATCCGAGTTCCTCACGGATGGCTGAGCTTCTCACCCTATCCCTAAGGGAGACGCCAGCCACCCTTCTGAGAAAACTCATCTCGGCCGCTTGTACCCGCAATCTCGTCCTTTCGGTCATCACCCAACCCTCATGACCATAGGTGAGGATAGGAACGAAGATCGACCGGTAAATTGAGAGCTTTGCCTTGCGGCTCAGCTCTCTTTTCATAACAACGGTGCGGTAAAGCGAACGCAATACCGCCCCCGCTGCTCTGATTCTCCGGCCAATCTCATGCTCCATCGTACCCTCACTCGCGAACAAGACCCTGAGGTACTTGAACTCCTTCACTTGGGCTAAGGACTCATTTCCTACCCGGAGTAAGCAATCCACCGGTTTCCTGCTAAGAGTCATGGCCTCAGATTTAGCGGTGCTGATCCTCATCCCAGCCGCTTCACACTCGGCCGCCAGCCGATCCAGTGAGTGCTGAAGGTCAGAGGCCGATGATCCAATGAGGACATTGGCCTCATTGGATCATCTGCAAAAAGCAGTGACGAGATCATCTGCAAAAAGCAGTGACGAGATCCTCAGACCACCGAACTGCAACCCCTCCCCACCACAGACGCAAATTGTGACGCTAGAAAAATCTGCGACATGACTTGAAAATGTTGCATGGACTGAACGCCCTGGTACGGGCAAGTTTGTTCAGAGAGATTTAGTAGTACGACACGACGTAACTATTTGAACTTTTGCCGTGACAGTGGTGTGATGAAAGCCAATCAGCGTTGACTCCCTGAGTGACGTCACGTAACAGCCAATCGGCGTTCCAACAGCCAACTGTTCCCTGCAGTGCAGTCCGGAGTGAACCGCAAAATGGAGGAGAAATTGATTGTGGCCGTTTGCGACTCCCGGAGCTCTATATATAAAAGTATATAGTATTATCTCCCCAATGTGTTGCTACCTTGCCATGGTGGGGAGGCTTGTGTGCCTCCGTGACCCTGAGGGCTATACCAGCGGGGGCTAGGCTCCTGGCAGCAGTGGCGGTTTTAGGTACGGGCGAACCAGGCAGCCGCCCGGGGCAGCATATTTGTGGGGGGCGCCAAGTCACATGGGGGGCGCCATGAGCAGTAAAAACCAGGGGTACGAGGAAATAATTGGAAAACAAGGCTTGGGGGAGATGAATGATGATGGGGATAGATTTGCCAACCTGTGTGCCGCTACGAGCCTCGTCATCGGCGGGAGCTTTTTCCAACACAAACGGATACATAAGGCCACCTGGGTGTCACCCGATCTGATGAAAGAAAATCAGATCGACCATGTCGGCATCGGGAATAAGTTAAGAAGATCTCTTGAAGATGGACGGGTTAGAAGGGAAGCGGATGATGCATCAGACCACCATCTCCTCGGTGCCCGCATGAAGCTCAGGCTGAGGCGGAACTTGACAGGGCAAACCAGTCAACGCCAGTGGTACAACACCACTGCTCTGAAAGAAACAGCAAGGCTAGAAGAGTTTAGAACCACACTCTCCAAAAAGGCCTGGATTATACAACAGCGGATTGAGGGAGAGACCATGGATGAAAAGTGGCAGAGCATTGAAGAGGCGGTAACATCATTGTCAGGAAGTGCTAGGTAACAAAAAGCAGGGGCAAAAAGAATGGATCTCAGCGGGAACCTTAGAAAAGATCCAGGAGAGGAAAAGGATGAAGGCAGAAATAAGCAGCAGCCGCACACATGCTAGAAAAGCCAAGGCCCAAGAGCAGTACTCGGAAGCAAATAGAATAGTTAAGAGGAGCATAAGGGCAGACAAGATCATTTACATAGAGGCATTGGCAGCAGAGGCAGAAGATGCGTCTCAAAAGGGTAACATGAGGTAGCTGCATACCAACATAAAGAGCATTCAGGTAAGTTCAGTCAACCAGAGAGGCCAGTGAGGGACAGAGAAGGGAACACTATTCCAGGCTAGAACAGCAAAAGCGTAGATGGGCAGAGCATTTTGAGGATCCCTTGAACAGACCTTCTCCATCGAACCCAGCAAATATCCAGCCAGCCAACTGTGACCTTCCTATCGATTGTGACGTTCCATCGAAGGAAGAAATGTATAAGGCCATCGAGCAACTGAGAAACGCAAAGTCAGCCGGTCCAGACACCATTCCTGCACAAGCTTTGAAAGTGGATGAAGTGACCACTGTGGAAATGCTCTATCCCTTATTCCAAAACATCTGGAAGGAGGAAGACATTTCAACAGAGGGTGGAAGGAGGGCTACCTCATCAAGCTCCCAAAGAAGGGTGACCTTAGTCCCTGCTCCAACTACAGGAGGATAACACTGCTGTCAACCCAAGGCAAGATTTTTAATAGAGTCCTCCTGAACAGGATGAAAGATGCAGTCGACCCACATCTCCGAGATCAACAAGCTGGTTTCAGGAAGAGTAGATCCTGCACAGACCAGAAAACAACCCTGCAGATTAGCCTGGAACAGTCCTTGGAGTCTAACTCAGCTCTCAATTGTATGACTATGAGAAGGCGTTTGACAGTGTGGATAGGCAGACCAGCTGGAGACTGTTGAGACACTAAGGCGTACCACCAAGATTGCTAACATCATCAGGAACTCATATGAAGGAATGACCTGCAGAATGGTTCATGGCCAGCAGCTTACCGATACCTTCAAAGTGTGAATAGGGGTGAGGCAAGGATGCCTGTATACTGTCACCCTTCCTTTTCCTGTTGGCGATGGATTGGGTAATGAAGACATCAAATGCCCAGAAGAGGAATGGCATCCAATGGACACCTTGGACACAATTGGATGACCTCGACTTTGCTGATGACCTGGCACTTCTTCCCCACACCCAGCAACAAATGCAGAAGACCACTATCATCGCAACTCACTCAGCATGCCTCGGCCTCACTATACACAAAGGGAAGAGCAAGATCCTCAAAGTAAACAATAACAACACAACCCCCATCATGGTAGAGGGAGAAGCACTGGAGGAAGTGGAAAGCTTTGCCTATCTTGGCAGTGTAGTCGACAAGCTGGGAGGGACAGATGCTGACATGAAGGTTCGGATTAGAAAGGCAAAGGCAGCTTTCCACCAGCTGAAGAAAGTCTCGGGATTCTCTGAGCTGCCTAGGAACACCAAGATCAGGATCTTTAACTCCATGCTAAAGCCTGTTCTTCTGTACAGTGCAGAGACCTGGAGTACAACGGTCACCACCATGAAGAAAATCCAGTCCTTTATCAACAACCGTCTCAGACGAATCCTAAGAGTACGCTGGCCGAACACCATCAGTACCCTGGAGCTGTGGCAGCAAACAGGACAGCAGCCTGTGGAGGAAGAGATCCTCCGAAGATGCTGGAGATGGGTTGGCCATACCCTTCAAAAGGCTGCATCCAGCAGTGCAAGACACGCCCTCTTTTGGAATCCGCAAGGGAAATAAAAGAGAAGCAGGCCAAGAAACAGCTGGCGCCGTGACCTGGATGCAGATGTGAAGAAGTATGGCCATACATGGGGACAGTTGGCGTAAGAAGAAGAAAGAGGAATATAATATTATAGTATATAAATATCAATATAATATTAGATATAATATCACGGCCAGAGCTTTGTGCGCCTCCGGATGATATTGTAGAGTCATTGGGTTTGGGAGATTGGGGCGGGCCTTAGCGGGGTGAGTTCTCGTGCGGTTTCGACTTTGGGGTGTTTGTTGTGGTTACCGGCGTTGTCGTGGTTACAGGGCTTGTTTGGGTTCCAATGGATTATTAGCGGTGGTATCTAATAAATAGCTGTCTAATCAATTCTTCATTCACCGAAAATCCCTGAAATTTGGGGTTGCTAACTCTCTAACTAATTCTGCTAAGAGCTCTAGTGCCACAAACAGGTCAAAGTTGGACATGCATTCATGTTTATAACTTTTAACCCATTCATCAAATTTTCACAAACAAGGACGCACCTTATGTTGTCATTTTCTGCCATCTTGGTTTTTATCAAAAACCTTCAAAATGCATCTCCTATCACAAATTTTCCCATCCAATCTTCTCAAAACTTGGCATAGATGCTCTACAGAACATGCTTCACACAAGTTATTTACTAGATTTCTCAAATTCAAAACTGTTTGGCCGCGACAGTCAATCAAATTCATCTGCAAAGCCGCCAAACAGGAAGTAAGCCAATTTCTCAGCAGCCCTTTGACATGTCCAAACTTGGTAAAAAGACCAATGACATCATCATGGGGACACTCATTAAATTTGGTGACCCTTGACCTCTAGGGGGCGCTGTAATTAATGAAGATGTGTTATAACTCCTCTCTATAATGAGTAAATTAAAAACTTATTGTCAATGTCTGGTGATACTGTCAGTCCAACCCATATAGCTAATAAATTATTTCTCATGGAAACATCGGAATTTGACCGTGACAGTCAATCAAACTTGACGGCATAGCCGCCTAACAGGAAGTAAGCCCATTTCTCAGCAACTCTTTAACATATCATAGCCAAACTTGGTACATAGACTCATGACATCATTTACATTTACGGCATTCAGCAGACGCTTTTATCCAAAGCGACTTACAATAAGTACATTTGTCATAAGAAGTGAAACAATATATCGCTGTCGGTACAGATCATCATCCTGGGCACACCCAAACAATTTGGGTGCCAATCAAAAAATCAAAAACAGGAAATAAGCCAATTTCTCAGCAGCCCTTTGACCTATCATAACCAAACTAGGGGGCGCTTTAATTAATGAAGATGTGTTTTAACTCCTTTCTCTTCACATGATTATATTTCCAACTTGTTGTCAATGTCTGGTGATACTATCAGACCATTCCATTTAGATATTAAATTATTTCTCATGGAAACATCAGAATTTGGCCGCCATGTTGAAAGTTGTCAAACTCAATAGTACATAACCACAGGCCACAAACTCTGTCCAATCTTCATGAAACTTGTCCGATAAGATATTCAGTCCAAGCTGAACAAATTAAATGAACAGTTTTTCAAATTCAAAACCGATTTGCCATGACAGACAATCAAACTTAACGACGAAGCTGCCAAACAAGAAGTAAGCCCATTTCTCAGCCACTCTTTAACATATCATAGCCAAACTTGTTAAACAGGAAGTAAGCCCATTTCTCAGCAGCCCTTTGACGTATCATAACCAAACATGGTAAAAAGACAAATGACATCACCATGGGGACACTCATTAAATTTGGTGACCCTTGACCTATAGGGGGCGCTGTAATTAATGAAGATGTGTTTTAACTCCTCTCTCTACACATGATTATATTAAAAACGTATTGTCAATGTCTGGTGATACTGTCAGACCAACCCATATAGCTAATAAATTATTTCTCATGGTAGATTTGTCATAAGAAGTGAAACAATATATTGCTCACGGTACAGATCATCATCCTGGGGACACCCAAACAATTTGGTGACCTTTAAAGGAGACATATTATGGTGTTTTCTCAACAAGTAAACATAGTATTTGAGTTCCAGAAAACATGTTTTGAAGCTGTTTGCTGGAAATAGCTTTTAGGAAAAAATCTTGCCTACCGCTATGCCCCTGTTTCAGTCCCTTCAGAATGCGTTGTTTCTGTTGTCTGTAGATTTAATGCAAATGAGCTGCTGCCCATTGACCAATGAGCAGTCAGACTGAACCACAGCATGGAGGAGAAGGGATTGTTGCCGTTTGCGGACTCCTAGAGCTCTGTATCTATATAATATAATATAATAATAATAATATTATATATGGGTATTTATTTAATATTAGATCTAATATCACGGCCAAAAGCAATGTGCGCCTCGGATGATATAATGAATCATAAAGACTACGTCTGACGTCTCTGGTACTTACACAACAAGTATAGACTCGTAGTGGGGGATATCTCGTTATATCCATGGTTGAGAAGAATTGGGGGAAAGGTTTTATGGCCTTGACTCTCTGAAGTCCGTGAACCGATACATGGAGGAGAAAGGGATTGTACTCCGGGAGCTGAGCTGCCGGACTGCCGCCGAGCTCCCCCCGCCGGACCTGCCAGCTTTGGCGGCAGTTCAGCTCCCGGAGTACACCGACGGAGCTGCCGGACTGCCGCCGAGCCTTCAGTGGCGGCTGGCGGGGCTAGCTCGGCGGCAGTCCGGCAGTTCAGCTCAGTGAGTGCAATCCCTTTCTCCTCCATGTCTCCTCCTTAAACAAGTTTCACATCAAACTTGTTTTGATGTGAAACTTGTTTAAATTGTTGAAGGCCGTGTGTCTGACGTAGATCTATCTTGTTACTGTGGGTAAATTCTGCTTGCGGACACATCGTGTTACCTTGCGACGACGTGGACGGTCAACGCACCAAACGATCGCAGTATGACATACGTATGACAGCCCCGATCCGTATGCAGATGTTGTTAGCAGCAAGTCGATTCCAGCCCTTAGACAGCAACTTCAATGTATTTTCATTGTGATAACCATTTGCCTATAGCCTTCATTGTAAGTGAAATTACTGAGACGGCCATCATGTAGCCACCTAACAAATTATGTTTGTCCACCAAAATTAGTTTATTAAGTCATATTCTGCTTGGCCCCCTAATTGCTGCCCGCAGCTATATTAAATTTAGTTGATTCCTCCCAGGTTTTTTCGTCATTGTGTTTTCAGAGCCTTTGTGTTATGTTAAGGATTAAACATGCCATTATGGCTTTTCCACCCAAAGTTGTGTCATGTTTGGGAGGAGGTGGTTCGCTCACCGTGCCGGGTTACAACAGTATGCGCATGCTCATTCTGAAAAATGTCCCATACGGCCCCTCCTACACATGCACAAAAACGCACACACACTTACATATCCTGTAGACCAGCACCCTGCAGCCACTGTGGTCTCTGAGCGGCAGGACGCCATGGTAACCGTTGTCGAGCAGCGCGGAGACGGAGCGCGGCGACAGACAGCCGCTGATCTCAGGGCTCTCCCTCCTCCAGCGCTGGTAGTTCAGCATCAGCTGGAACACAACCGTGTTAGACAGTCACCGCAGACAGGGAGGGGTTAGACAGTCACCGCAGACAGGGAGGGGTTAGACAGTCACCGCAGACAGGGAGGGGTTAGACATTCTCCGCAGACAGGGGGGGTTAGACAGTCACCGCAGACAGGGAGGGGTTAGACAGTCACCGAAGGCAGGGAGGGGTTAGACAGTCACCGCAGAGAGGGAGGAATTAGACAGCAAAGTGCCAGGTCATTAAGGAGCAGGTAGGGGTTAGACAGTACAGAGACAGGTCATTAAGGAGCAGGTAGGGTTTAGACAGTACAGAGACAGGTCATTAAGGGGCAGGTAGGGGTTAGACAGTACAGAGACAGGTCATTAAGGGGCAGGTAGGGGTTAGACAGTACAGAGACAGGTCATTAAGGGGCAGGTTGGGGTTAGACAGTACAGAGGCAGGTCATTAAGGATCAGGTAGGGGTTAGACAGTACAGAGACGGCCTTTAAGGTGCAGGTAAGGGTCTATCACGTTATCCGAATCCAAGTTCATAAGGACCTCTTTCTCTTTCCTCTTCCTCTGTTGCTGAAGGCAACAGAGTATAGCATCCAACTTCCAACAACCCCAAACACACAGGTGCGGTCTAGCCTACTCGATTTGGTCTTGAAATTCCCAGAAGTCATTGCCTCATTCAATTTTTCGCAAACAAATAATCAAATAAAGGAAATACAGGTAGATTGTTTTATTTCAAACCATGCAAATTTTTTAAAATCTATATAAGATATTTGGCTACAAAACAATATAGATCGATGTAAAAGTTGAGGGTAGCCATGACTGTGATATACAGGGACCCATATCTCTGGTATTAATATATTTTCTCACGGAAAACAGTGGTGAGGAGCTTGGAGAAATTTGGCCATAGAAAATGATTGACGGTCGAGAGTGGGCCGAGATATTATGGGGCCGCCTTTTGCATGAAGGGGCCGCGCGGCTGTGACAGTCATGCCGCTCTCTGATTGGCAGGCCGGCTCAAACGGCCCACTAGAGCCCGAGGCCCGCGAATGCCATGGGACCAGTCTGTCACTGCTCGTGTGTGTATAACAGCTGATTAGTTGAATTTCCAAGAATCAGAGTGGGGGTTATTGACCCCCCGCGGGTCAGACTGTAGGAGGACAAGCGGTATTAGCGTGTTATTATTACTGACTGTAGGTGAGGTGTCTTCGAGATGACGAATTATCTGTTTAACGCCAAAGAATCGATATCCTAAATCAATCAATGAATCAATATCCTAGTAATCACCCGTCTCAAGTGAAGACGACTAAATGAAAGGCTCCACGTGTCGCTTCTCTTTCTCTCACCGGGGAGGGGGGTCTCACCTTCAGGGACAGCTCCACGTCCATGTCCCGGGCCCGGAGGAACTTGATGAGGAACCCGTCCGAGAAGTCCAGTATGTGCAGCGGGTCTAGTTCCGCCTGCGCCCGGAGCCTGAGCCGGACCACGGAGGACCGGACCAGGAACGAGTCGTCCGGGGAGAGTAGGTCCACCGACCCGGAGTTCATGGCTCCGACCCGGGCTGTATGGGCTCGGCGGGGGGCTGACGGAGAAACGCTGGAACCGACGGACGCAGAAGGCACTGGTAGTTGGGGAAGTTGGGACGAACTTTGACTGCAGAGTAGACCGGGGGGGGCGGAGCGTGGAGTGGGCGGGGTCAGATTCCTATAGATAGAAGCTGGATCCTAGAGCGTGTCCCTGAGTCTGGCTACTCTCCCTAACCAGACTTCAGGGTCATATCTAGAAGGGGCGTTTCACCTTCTGACGCCAGAGTGATGGTTAGTGATGGTTAGTAGAGTGATGGTTAGTGATGGTTGGTAGAGTGATGGTTAGCGATGGTTTGTAGAGTGATGGTTAGTGATAGTTTGTAGAGTGATAGTGATGGTTATTGATCGTTAGCATAGTGATGGTTAGTAGAGTTATAGTTAATGGTGGTTAGTGATGGTTAGTAAAGTGATGGCCCTGGTATGCTAGGATCTGGTAACATAGGGTCCTGCTAACATAGGGTCCTGGTAACATAGGGTCTAGTAACATAGGGTCAGGGCTGGATAGTGCATATCAGTAGACTGATGGTCAGTGTATTTGGATGGATAGTACAGTGATGTTAGTAGAGTGATGGTCAGTGTATAGGGATGGATAGTATAGTGATATCAGTAGAGTGATGGTTAGTGTAAAGGGATGGGTTAGTCTGGTTCCTAGTCATTACAGTGTGTGAGTTAGTGTTGTGTTAAGGCAGGGTCGGGTGTGTTGTCCGGTTGGGTAAGTTGAGGTGATGTTGTTGTAATGTTGTTGCAACCTTGTTGAAATGTTGTCACCTCGTCGCAACAGGAAGGAAGGCATCGAGGCTACAGGGGGACCTTCTCATGATACGTCCAGGAAAAGACCAGCTCAGCCACACAAACACTGGAACTCATTTATTATCACATCACGTTACACCTGCTCCTCTCTCCTCCTCTCTCCTCCTCTCTGCTCCTCCCTGTCCCCCTCCTCTTTCCTCCACTCTGCCCCCCTGCTCCTCCTTTCTACTCCTGCTCCTCGTAATCTATACGCCACAGAGTTCTAAGTAATGAACAAAGCGTTCTTCTTCTTTTACGGACATTAAAGATTAAAGCTTTCTGATTAGCCGCTGACGAACCCCAGGACCAGATATCTCCGTTGACAGACCGTTCCACATGTCCTGAAGATGGACAAACATTCTTACTCACCAAACACACCGTCACCTCCTCACAACGTGACACACACACACACCCCCACACACCACCATCTGGTCTTTATGAGCAGGAACTGTTTACCTCCTGGAAGACGTGACGTAATGTGAGGCTCCCCGATCACATCCCATAGCTCATCAATACATTGGATATAGGCCTGTACTCAAGGACCCCTGACCCTCTATAGACCTGGACCCCCTGTAGACCCTAACCCTCTGTAGACCCTGACCCTGTAGACCCAGTGGAGCTGGTCCTGGTCCTGCCATGGTGGTCCAGGAGGGGGGCCCAGAGTTCGGTCTACAAGTGTCTCAGTGCAGGGTCAGCAACACACACCCAGCAGGGAGTTATTTTATCTTTAACCTGCTCCTGGTACAGTGAGACCAGACGATCTGACACACCGGTCCTGGACTCTGAGGACGGCTCTCACTTTGACCTTTAACCTCTCAGCTAGGGTCTGTTTTAACAAGTGCTTCAACCCCGAGTGTCTTTCAGTGGGTTCAGATCCAGGTCATTGAGGAGCAGGTAGGGGTCAGAGGTCATCTGGCTCTAGGAGGCCTACAGGTAGACTGAGGAAATTTGGGATCGAACCCAGAACTGGATGGAGGAGAGAAGAGGAGTAGGAAGCAGCTTCAGGGTGGAGGAGAGAAGAGGAGTAGGAAGCAGCTTCACGGTGGAGGAGAGAAGAGGAGTAGGAAGCAGCTTCAGGGTGGAGGGAAGAGACTTAGGAAGCAGCTTCAGGGCGGAGGAGGGAAGAGGCTTAGGAAGCAGCTTCAGGGTGGAGGAGAGAAGAGGCTTAGGAAGCGGCTTCAGGGTGGAGGAGAGAGGAGGCTTAGGAAGCGGTTTTAGGCTGGAGGAGAGAGGAGGCTAAGGAAGCGATTTCAGGGTGAAGGAGAGAAGAGGATTAGGAAGCAGCTTCAGGGTGGAGGAGAGAGGAGGCTTAGGAAGCGGCTTCAGGGTGGAGGAGAGAAGAGGCTTAGGAAGCAGCTTCAGGGTGGAGGAGAGAGGAGGCTTAGGAAGCGGTTTCAGGGTGGAGGAGGGGGCGGATTCCGCAGTAAGGAGCCGAGGCATGGGGTCAGAGGTGTATATTGGTATGCAGGCTGTACAGGGTAATGCAATCACCGTCTCTCACCAATCGGAGAGCGCGGTAGAGTTGCTAGTGCTCATGGTTAGCCCAGAGAACCCTGAGGGAGTTACCAGACAGACAGGACCTCATTAAACACTCTGGTCCTCTGAGTCACTTTAACAGAGTGCCTTATGTAACATCTGGGGCCTTAACATTATCTAGGCTTTCCTAGCGGAAAATACGACATTAGTGCAGACTTTTGTCGCAAGACTTAAACGTTTTTAGTTAACATCTTTATATGTAACGGTCATTTAACAGCATAATGTTCTCCTCCATCAGACGAGGTCAGCGACCCCAATAACCCCAGCAGACAAAACATCACCGCTCACAGGAACCAATCACAGGGGAGAGGCGGGGCCTGCTGGCCGGGTTCATCCAATCCGAATCTCCTAGTAGCAGTTTTTTTTATTAGTCGTCATTAGTGGCGTCGGTTGGTCACCGACTGCAGACATGAGGAACAGACAACAGAAACGTTTGAGCGACTCAACATAAGGAACCGAGACAACATCTCAACACGGTGAGCTCCCAGCTAGCCTGGCGCTAGCTCATGACGCTAACACACGAGCTAACTCATGAGCAGCTCTCCAAAGTAAGAAAATATAAAGAAATAAGTAGGAGGCGTGTGTGTGTGTGTGTTTGTGTCATGGAATGTCTTCAGTGATGCTTCATGGAGATGCCAGGAGCTTGCTACAGCAGCGCTAAGGAAAGCTATGCTGGTGTGTGTGCGTGTGTGTACACATAGCTTGAGGAGTATAAACTTGATTGGTCGACTCCAACCACACTTGGCGACCCAGTGTAAGGCTGGAAGCCCTGCCAACCACACCAGTCGGGCCGTGAGATTGGTGGAATGCATGAGAGTATTGATCCTAGCCAGTCAGAGCGAGCCTTACATATATAAATAAAAGAAGCTCATTAACTCTATCTTATACACACACAATGACCTGGTACATTCAACACTTTGACCTTTGACCTCTCCGGGCAAGGTCTTCATCATCATCTTCACCCCAGGCCTTCAACTTAGGAGCAGAGTTCAGTTCAGAGAGTTTGTGTACAAGCCGGAATATTGGAGTCACTACTGGGGCTCTCCTGATTGGTTTGTTTATTTACAACATTTCTACCCAAGGTTCCTGAAAGCAGAACCGCAAGTTCTGATGCAGAGCCACTGTGTGTGTGTGTGTGTGTGTGTGTGTGTGTGTGTGTGTGTGTGTGTGTGTGTGTGTGTGTGTGTGTGTGTGTGTGTGTGTGTGTGTGTGTGTGTCAAAGTTTGTGTGTGTGTGTGTGTGTGTGTGTGTGTGTGTGTGTGTGTGCGTGCGTGCGTGTGTGTCTATAGCGTGTGCTGTGCAGGTAGGCAGCTATGTGACACCCGTGGACCGGCCAATCAGGTTAGTTAGGGTGGAAAGAGGGGGCGTGTCTTTCAGGGTCCTGGCCCACCAATGGGAGGAGCCCGATTGAATGTGAAGCCTGGAGAAGAGCCAGACCCCAGGGGAGGGGATTGGAACGGGGGTGGGGGGTCCCCTGTTGATGGTTGGCGAGGGGAGGTCATCAGCTTGGCGGTTCGGGACCGCCTGGTCTGAAGGGAACAGGAAGAGGAGGAGGAGGAGGAAGAAGGACATGACGGGGTCAACTGCCCATGCAGGGGGTGTGGTCTCGGTTTGGCCCCACCAAGGGGCTGTGGTCTCAGTCCCCCCTCCAGGGGGGTGTGGTCTCAGTTTGACGCCCCACCAAGGGGGGTGTGGTCTCAGGTTGCCCCCCAAAAGGGGTGTGTGGTCTCAGGGGGTGAGGTCTCAGTTTGCCCCCCAAAAGGGGTGTGGTCTCAGTTCCCCCCCCCCAAAGGGGGGTGTGGTCTCAGTTTGCCCCCCCAACAAGGGTGTGTGGTCTCAGGGGGGTGTGGTCTCAGTTTGCCCCCAAAGGGGTGTGTGGTCTCAGGGGGTGTGTTCTCAGCTTGGCCCACCCCCAGGGGGGTGTGGTCTCGTTCTCTAGAGGGTAGGGGGGGATAGAGCCCCCGCTAGAGTCTGTTGGAGCCGCTCCAACACGCCGCTCGTCTGCTCTTCAGGAGGCGGAGCTCTTGAAGAGGTTGTGGACCCAGACGAGGGGCGTGGCCTGATGTCAGGAGTCCTCGTCTGTGTCCTCGATGAGGACCTTGGTGTCCCGGGTCTTGGACCTGGAGGAGAGGGGGGAGGGGAGAAGCGTTAGCATGTTAGCTTGCTAGCTCACGACGTGAAGCTAGGAAACACAACCTGGGATGGACAGTGGTCGGACCAGCGTTGGGCTCAGAAACAGAGAGACAGGCAGATAGACAGGCAGACACAGACTGACAGACATTATTCTATCCCTCCACCCTCCTCTCCCCACTGATTGAGTGAGTGAGTGCGTTCAGTGACTTGGTGGTTGAGTGTGTGGTTGAGTCAGTGACTGGGCGGGTGAGTGTGTGACAGTGAGTAAGTGAGTGTGTGAGTGACTGTGTGACTGGGTGCGTGGGTGCGTGCGTGCGTCTCACTGGGAGGCGAGGCGGGGCCGGCGCAGGCTGACGCTGTAGCTCCTCTTCCAGTTCCTCTTGCCCTGCCGGTTGCGGACGCCGTCCTCCTGGTCCATCATCTGCTCCAGCAGCGTCTGGTCGTCGGCGTTGAGCGGGGCCACGCTGATGTCACGCACCGCGCGGAACTCACCGCAGTTGTTCAGGTGCTCGTTCTCCAGCCGGAAGAAGTTCCATACGAACCGCCTGCAGCGAGAGAACCGGTGATTTAAGATATATATTAGATCTGTTATTATACAGAGATCTGTTATTATATACAGAGATCTGTTATTATATACAGAGATCTGTTATTATACAGAGATCTGTTATTATATACAGAGATCTGTTACTATACAGAGATCTGTTATTATACAGAGATCTGTTATTATACAGAGATCTGTTATTATACAGAGATCTGTTATTATATACAGAGATCTGTTACTATACAGAGATCTGTTACTATACAGAGATCTGTTATTATATACAGAGATCTGTTACTATACAGAGATCTGTTATTATACAGAGATCTGTTATTATACAGAGATCTGTTATTATATACAGAGATCTGTTACTATACAGAGATCTGTTATTATACAGAGAGATCGGTTTTTCTACAGAGAGATCTGTTTTACAGAGATCTGTTTTTATACAGTGATTGGTTACTACACAAAGATCTGTTATTACATAGAAAGATCTGTTAATTTACAGAGATCTGTTATTATAAAGAGAGATCTGTTAGTGTAAAGAGATCTGTTATTATACAGAGATTTGCTACTATACAGAGAGATCTGTTTTAATAAAGAAATGTTATTATACAGAGATCTGTTATATACAGAGATCTGTTTTAATAAAGAAATCTATTATTATACAGAGATCTGTTACTATAAAGGGATCTGTTATCATACAGAGATCTGTTACTATAAAGAGATCTGTTGTTATAAAGAGATCTGTATACTGAGATCTATTATTATATACAGAGATCTATCATTAAATACAGAGATCTATTATTACACAGAGATCTGTTATGACACAGAGATCTGTTATTATACAGAGAGATCTGTTACAATACAGAGATTTATTATTATACAGAGAGATCTCTTAGATCCGTTGCGTACCGGAACACCTCCAGCGGCGCCAGGACTGTTGCTAGGATGTCAGAGAGACCTGGGAAGTCACAGAAGGTCGTCAAGGAGAGGGTGAGCGTCCAGGAGAACCTCAACAGCACATCCTCTACTATAGCACTGTAGTAGTAGGCCTGGGAGAGAGACACACAGACAAGGGAGGAATGGTTAGAGAGAGAGAGACAGAGAGAGAGAGAGAGAGACATCTAGTAGGAGGCCTGGGAGTATGGGAGAGAGAGAGAGAGCGAGCGAGAGAGAGAAAGAACAAACCTTCTGGGGGTAAACGATCTCCTCGCGTAGGAGGGGGTTCTCCCCTGCGCTGCGCTCCAGGAGGCCCCAGTCCATCTTCAGGTCCCAGATCAGCGTGTAGCAAGAGCTGACCACCGAGCAGCCAATCAGCAGGTAGAGGAACACCTGGGCCTCGGCCGGCTGCACGTCTGCAAGGAGGGAGGTTTAAGGAGCACATTTATGAGGCAATATTGATATGTAGTGTACTGGGTGTGAACATACCTTTGTGAGTGTGTGCCTTTGTGTTTGTGTTTGTACCTTGGTGTCTGCGTGCGTACCTTTTGTATGTGCGTGTTTGTGTACCTGTGTGTGTGAGTGTGAGTGCACGCCTTTGTGCATGTGTAACTTAGTGCGTTTGTGTGTGTATATGTGCCATTGTATGCCTTTGTGCGTGCATTCCCTTATGTGGGTACCTTTGTAGTGCTGCCGTGATTAGTTGACTTGGTCGACGTAAATGAAAATTAGCCAACGGCAACTGTTTTAGCCGACGAGTCGTTTCAGTGTTGACCGCCTATTTATTGTTGTTCACCCGTCTCAAAACGGCTCACTGTAATACAGCGGTCACCAACCACCGGGGAATCTGAAGTCCAGATTGACCGCAATACAGCATCTAGGATTTATGCTCTTCGTTGGGTCCGCGAATGTTAACACGGAATTTCATACATTGAATTTGGCATGTTGTATTTGGGGACGTTGAATTTTGCATCTGAATCTTGCACACTGATTATTTTATTGTTGAATGTTTGATTTTTAATTTTTGAACATTGAAAAACAAAAGGTGAAAATATTTGTTTTTCAATTTAAAGAGTTAAATTCAGTGGCAAACAAAACAGATACGTTATTTCAACGCATAAATATTCAGTGCTTAAAACCAATGGCCTGATTTACTTTCATAAACACCCCCTTGCAACAAATGGACACAATGAAGTAACAAACACTCGATTTTTTCATAAAGTCGACTAATCGGAAAATGTGTTGAAAGATTAGTCGTTAGAAAATTATTTGTTAGTGGCAGCACCATACCTTTGTGAGTGCTGTACAGGGCGGAGAAGATGACCACGAAGAAGGTGGTAGAGTACTTCCCTGCGTTGGCCAGGTGGGGGAAGGCCCGCTTGGTGTCTCTGTAGCGCCGCAGACACTGGATGAAGCGGAACCAGGCGGGCAGGCACTGGATGACCGCCCGCACCCCGTACGAGTACGAGTGGCAAGGCATGCGGTCCGTCTCCCCTGCACCACCACAGCAACAACAACAGGTCAACAACAACAAGTCCACATGTCAACAACAACAGTTCAACGCCAACAGGTCATTGACAACAGGTCAACTACAACAGTTCAAAACCAACAGGTCAACAACAACAACAGGTCATCAGTGTAGGGCTTGGAGGTGTATCCTCCATCTAGAGCAGCATGCGGCTCTAGGGGTTCACTGTGGAGGTCTATCCTCCATGTAGAGCAGCAAGCGGCCTTAGGGGTTCACCGTGGAGGTCTATCCTCCATGTAGAGCAGCATAAGGCTCTAGGGGTTCACTGTGGAGGTCTATCCTCCATCTAGAGCAGCATGCGGCTCTAGGGGTTCACTGTGGAGGTCTATCCTCCATGTAGAGCAGCATAAGGCTCTAGGGGTTCACTGTGGAGGTCTATCCTCCATGTAGAGCAGCAAGCGGCTCTAGGGGTTCACTGTGGAGGTCTATCCTCCATGTAGAGCAGCATAAGGCTCTAGGGGTTCACTGTGGAGGTCTATCCTCCATGTAGAGCAGCATAAGGCTCTAGGGGTTCACTGTGGAGGTCTATCCTCCATGTAGAGCAGCGTAAGGCTCTAGGGGTTCACTGTGGAGGTCTATCCTCCATGTAGAGCAGCATAAGGCTCTAGGGGTTCACTGTGGAGGTCTATCCTCCATGTAGAGCAGCGTAAGGCTCTAGGGGTTCACTGTGGAGGTCTATCCTCCATGTAGAGCAGCGTAAGGCTCTAGGGGTTCACTGTGGAGGTCTATCCTCCATGTAGAGCAGCATAAGGCTCTAGGGGTTCACTGTGGAGGTCTATCCTCCATGTAGAGCAGCATAAGGCTCTAGGGGTTCACTGTGGAGGTCTATCCTCCATGTAGAGCAGCAAGCGGCTCTAGGGGTTCACTGTGGAGGTCTATCCTCCATGTAGAGCAGCGTAAGGCTCTAGGGGTTCACTGTGGAGGTCTATCCTCCATGTAGAGCAGCATAAGGCTTTAGGGGTTCACTGTGGAGGTCTATCCTCCATGTAGAGCAGCAAGTGGCTCTAGGGTCTCTCACCGGGGCGGACCAGGCCGTCGGGGAGGTGCCAGTTGAGCTCGAAGCTGTAGAAGCAGACCATGTACTCCAGGTCCATCAGCACCACCACCAGGGAGTTGAGCTGGTCCGCCAGCCAGAAGTCTGCGAACTCCACCCGGTGGAACGGAGCCGTCACCACCCGGAACTGTGGACACACGAACACATGAGACCATGAACACATGGACACGTGAACACACCAATCAGGTGGTTGAGGTTGGTTGAGGTAATTTGAGGTTAGTGGGTTAACGTTACCAGTAGTTTGAGCAGCCAGAAGCGGGACTTGTAGTAGCAGGTCTTGAAGGGGTTGATGAGGAAGAGGAGGAAGAAGCCGTAGAGCGCCAGGGGGTTGAGCTGCATGGGCACCAGGATGCTGCTGCTGAACAGGCAGCACAGCAGGCTGACGCACCACAGAACCCCCAGCAGGCCCGCAATCTGACACACACACACACACACACACACACACACACACACACACACACACACACACACACACACACACACACACACACACACACACACACACACACACACACACACACACACACACACACACACACACACACAGTTATCTACTGCCTCCTCTATCGTCTGCTGCTGTTACACCTGACCCCCCCTACAGGGTTACAGACGTGTCCCAGGACTAGACCACCATGAGGAGGACTCTGTGATCCCCAGGTCTGTACCTCAAACAGGTGCTGGTGAGACAGGTTGTTCCTGGGGTTCAGCTCAAAGATAAGGACGTGATTGACCCCAGCCTGTCGCCAGCCGTAGGTGTTGATACCTGGAACACACACACACACACACACACACACACACACACACACACACACACACACACACACACACACACACACACACACACACACACACACACACACACACACACACACAGAGAGAGAAACATACAGACACACACAGAAATGTTATGAGAACATGCTGGTTGTGAAAGCGTGTGTGTGCGCGCATGTGTGTTTGTTACCTAACAGGAAGAGGAACTCTATTAACAGGAAGCCTCCTCTGTAGATCCTGACCAGCGGCCAGACGTTAGCGTCACGCATCACCACCGCGCCTAGACAGGTCAGAGAGACAGGTCAGAGACAGACAGACAGGTCAAGGGGACAGGTCAGATAGACAGGTCAGAGAGACAGGTCAAAGGGACAGTTCAGAGGGACAGACAGACAGGTCAGAGACAGACAGGTCAGAGGGACAGGTCAGAGACAGACAGGTCAAGGGGACAGGTCAGAGAGACAGGTCAAAGAGACAGGTCAGAGAGACAGGTCAGAGAGACAGGTCAGAGAGACAGGTCAGAGGGACAGGTCAGAGGGACAGGTCATATACAGACAGGTCAGAGGGCCCCGCTCAGCAGGAAGCAGCGAGATGTTTAAGATCAATACATCCATCAGATCAATTCATCTATCAGATCAATACGTCTATCAGATCAATACGTCATTCAGATCAATACGTCTATCAGATCAATACATCTATCAGATCAATACATTTATCAGATCAATACGTCTATCAGATCAATATGTCATTCAGATCAATATGTCATTCAGATCAATATGTCATTCATATCAATATGTCAATCAGATCAACCAGATCAATATGTCATTCAGATCAATACGTCTATCAGATCCATACGTCTATCAGATCAATATGTCTATCAGATCCATACGTCTATCAGATCAATATGTCATTCAGATCAAAACGTCATTCAGATCAATATGTCAATCAGATCAACCAGATCAAAACGTCTATCAGATCAATACATCTATCAGATCAATATGTCATTCAGATCAATATGTCATTCAGATCAATACGTCATTCAGATCAATACGTCAATCAGATCAACCAGATCCATATGTCATTCAGATCAATACGTCTATCAGATCAATACGTATATCAGATCAATTCGTCTATCAGATCCATACGTCTATCAGATCCATACGTCTATCAGATCAATACGTCTATCAGATCCATACGTCTATCAGATCCATACGTCTATCAGATCCATACGTCTATCAGATCCATACGTCTATCAGATCCATACGTCTATCAGATCCATACGTCTATCAGATCCATACGTCTATCATCCCAGACGGAGCATCCTGTAGCTCCTCCTCCAGGGACGGAGGACTTGTTACCATGACGACCAGGTGGTACACAGACAGAAGGAAGCTCCCATCCCAGGAGGAGAGAGACCTCCCCATCCCTCCCATGTACCTGTGATCACCACGGTAACCATGAGGACCAGGAAGACTCCGCAGTAGAGGCCCACTCTGAAGGTGGTCCAGGCAGGGGCGGGCTGCACACGCACACACACACACACACACACACACGTCAAAGGGAGAAGTCAACAAAATCCATATTTTATTATTTCATCGAAATACTATTCTGTTACAGAATATTTACGTAACTCTGAATTATGATTGTGTGTGTGTGTGTGTGTGTACCTGTGCAGCACCCAGAGGTGGGACCCTCAGCCTCTTCATGGCTTTCTGTCTGTCCCCCCCCTCCAGCTCCGTGGTTACCAGCGCCTAGCAACCAGGGACAGACAGACAGAATGTGTAATGACTGACTAGTGATATACATTAATACAAATAAATAAGCAACTAATGTGTTTGTTTGTACCTCCATCTCGGATATGAGTGAGTTGGTGTGTGAGTGGGTGAGTGGGTGAACCTCAGTGAGAGGGTGAGTGGTGAGGGGGTGAGTGGAGAAGGGTGATAGGTTGAGTGGTGAGTGAACCTCTGTCTCTGAGATGAGCTGGGTGAAAGGTGAGTGGTGAGAGGGTGAGTGGTGAGGGGGTGAGTGGTGAGGGGGTGAGTGGTGAGGGGGTGAGTGGTGAGAGGGTGAGTGGTGAGGGGGTGAGTGGAGAAGGGTGATAGGTTGAGTGGTGAGTGAACCTCTGTCTCTGAGATGAGCTGGGTGAAAGGTGAGTGGTGAGAGGGTGAGTGGTGAGGGGGTGAGTGGTGAGGGGGTGAGTGGTGAGGGGGTGAGTGGTGAGAGGGTGAGTGGTGAGGGGGTGAGTGGTGAGAGGGTGAGTGGTGAGGGGGTGAGTGGTGAGAGGGTGAGTGGTGAGAGGGTGAGTGGTGAGGGGGTGAGTGGTGAGGGGGTGAGTGGTGAGGGGGTGAGTGGTGAGGGGGTGAGTGGTGAGGGGGTGAGTGGTGAGGGGGTGAGTGGTGAGAGGGTGAGTGGTGAGGGGGTGAGTGGTGAGGGGGTGAGTGGTGAGGGGGTGAGTGGTGAGGGGGTGAGTGGTGAGAGGGTGAGTGGTGAGGGGGTGAGTGGTGAGAGGGTGAGTGGTGAGGGGATGAGTGGTGAGGGGGTGAGTGGTGAGGGGGTGAGTGGTGAGCGGTAAGAGGGTGAGGGGGTGGGTGTACCTCGGTCTCTGAGATGAGCTGGGTGATCTTCTTGCAGGTGTAGAAGGGGGCCACCTCCACGTGCGTGACCCTCCAGTCGGCCCCCCGCGACGTGTCCAGGATCTTGTCATGCTTCTTCAGGATCTTCCGGAAGCCTGTGAAGTTCAGGTTCTGCACACACACACAGTGTGAGTTTGTATAAATGTGTTTTTCCCGGGTTGGAGTGTTTCTGTGTGCATGTATCCCTGGTAGTTCTGCAGCAGGATGTTTCTGTGTATGCGTGTGTATTTCTGTGTGTATGTCCGTGTGTATGTTTCTGTGTGTATGTCTATGTGTTTCTGTGTGTATGTCTGTCTGTTTCTCTTTGTGTTTGTGGATGTTTCTCTGTGTGTTTCTTTGTGTGCGTGTGTGTGTGCGTGTGTTTCTGTGTGTACGTTTCTGTGTGTATGTGTGTGTTTTTGTGCTTGTGTTTGTGTGTATGTTTCTCTGTGTGTATGTTTCTGTGTGTGTGTGTGTGTGTGTCTGTGGATCTGTGCGTGTATGTGTGTGTGTGTGTGTGTGTGTGTGTGTGTGCGTGTGTGTGTGTGTGTGTGTTTCTGTGTGTGTTCGTCTGTGGTTCTCTGTGTGTGTGTGTGTCTGTGGTTCTGTGTGTGTGTGTGTCTCTGGTTCTGTGTGTCAGTGTGTGTGTGTGTGTGTGTACCTGGTAGTTCTGCAGCAGTATGAGGCTGAGGTAGAACTCGCTGAAGGCCAGCTGCAGGTCCTTGATGTTGCGGTGCTTACACCTCTCCTGCTGCGACAGGGCGAACACCGTCTTCCTCTGCCTAAGGCCACGCCCCTGGGCGGAGCTCTCCCGCAGGGCGTCCAATGAGGACTGCAGCTCATTCTGCAGCGTGGCGAAGCGGCGCTGGGCCTCAGCCAGCTTCTCTGGAGCGCGGGAGAAAGAGAGAGAGAGAGAGAGAGAGTGAGAGAGAGAGAGAGAGAGAGAGAGAGAGAGAGAGAGAGAGAGAGAGAGAGAGAGAGAGAGAGAAAGAGAAAGAGAAAGAGAAAGAGAAAGAGAAAGAGACAGAGACAGAGAGAGTGAATATAAATATACATAAAATAAGAGTGAGTGAGTGAGTGAGTGAGAGAGACAGATAGAGGTTTCGATACAGAGAAGTTTCGATATATAGAGATAGAGGTAGAGGGATATGGATGTTAAGCGGTACAGAGGTATAGATAGATAGATAGAGGTAGAGATATATATAGAGGTAAAGATATATAGAGGTATGGCAGTATAGATGTATAGCAGTAGAGAGGTATAGATATATAGATACATAGAAGTATAGATTATAGAGGTAGAGGTATATAGCGGCAGAGAGGTATAGATATATAGATGTATAGCAGTATAGATATATAGAGGTATAGATGTATAGTGGTAGAGGGGTATAGATATTAGATGTATAGCAGTATATATATAGAGGCATAGATGAATAGCGGTAGAGAGGTATAGATATATAGAAGTATAGATTATAGAGGTATAGATATATAGAGGTAGAGATATAGCGATATAGATGGATAGCGGCAGAGAGGTATAGATATATAGATGTATAGAGGTAGAGGGGTTACCAGAGTAGAAGGTGTTTATCTTGGCCAGCTCCTTCTCGCAGGTCTGGAAGAACTTCTCCTCAAACTTGGCGTAATACCGCTTCACCGTATCTTCATCAGTAACTAAACAGGAAGCACACACCATCACTAGTACTATAACTAGTGGACGTGATTGACGGGTGGTCCCCAAGTGTGTTAATGGATGCAGTGTTCTGCTCTGACCAGCAGGGGGGGCTATCTGACAGCTCCATTACAGCCAAGAGCCTCCAGCTCCTATTCTCATAGGAAGGCCCTAGCAGGCTTACAGGGTCGGTCACACAAGGACCCAGGGGGAGTCCACACCCAGGACCCAGGGGGAGTCCAGACCCAGGACCCAGGGGGAGTCCACACCCAGGACCCAGGGGGAGTCCACACCCAGGCCCCAGGGGGAGTCCACACCCAGGACCCAGGGGGAGTCCACACCCAGGCCCCAGGGGGAGTCCACACCCAGGACCCAGGGGGAGTCCACACCCAGGACCCAGGGGGAGTCCACACCCAGGACCCAGGGGGAGTCCACAACCAGGACCCAGGGGGAGTCCACACCCAGGACCCAGGGGGAGTCCACCACACCGGAGGAAGACAGGACCGCTCCGGTGTGGGTGAGTCAGGATCACACACACACACACACACACACACACACACACACACACACACACACACACACACACACACACACACACACACACACACACACACACACACACACACACACACACACACACCCACCCACCACCCACCCACCCTCCGCCTCCCTCCCTGATTCAGCACTTTCCTGTCTAGCCCTCATAACCATCATCATCATTATGAAGGTGTGTGTATAATCAGCCGCTGCCAATCCCACAAGAGCTGCTCTTAAGAGTACTGCAGAAACACCTGTCCGACTGGCTGAGGCGAGACCTGACCCCCTTGTCTACTGACCCCTTGGTCTACAGGCTGACCCTGGTCTGGTCTACTGACTGATGCTAGACCGGTCAGTCCGATCAGCAGTCTGATCAGCAGTCTGATCAGCAGTCTGATCCTACAGAAGTGAACCGTGGGTTCATCGTATGTAGGTAGGCTGTAGTGGAAACTATGAGCCTGTGGAACCACAGCAGCTCTCCCAGACGGTCGGCTGGTCCATCACTGAATCACACCTCCTTAAATAAACCCACCGGAACAGGAAGTACCAGGTCATGTGACGGGGATCAGTCTACTGGTCCTCAGAGTCCCAAGAGGCCTCCAGAGAGCTTCAGTCTACTTTAACTACTATAACTACATTATCTCTATATGTAGTTGATATAACTACAGTAGATATCTGTACACATAGTTTATATAACTACAGTAGATATCTCAGAATCAGAATCTCTTTTTGTCATTGCACAAAGTGCAATGAAATTGGGGTTGCGGCTTTCAAAATAAGTGCTTTTAAAAAAAAAAAAATCTCTACATATAGTTGATATAACTCATATATATATCTCACCATAATGTTGATGTATATATATATTTGATACAACTACTATATATATAGTTGATAAAACTACAGTAGATATCTCTACATATAGTTGATATAACTGCTATATATATATATATATATAGTTGATAAAACTACAGTAGATATCTCTACATATAGTTGATATAACTACTATATATATATATATATATTGTTGATAGAACTATAGTAGATATCTCTACAGATAGTTTATATAACTCCAGAGTTAGAGAGCAGGGGACAGACCATCCATTGATCTCTTTCACCAGTACAAACCCCCATGGACCCGAGCAACACACACTCTCTGCACGCTGTGGGATCGACTCAAAAGTCAATAGTGTGTGTGCGTGTGTACCTTCGATAGATGGCGCCTGGTCCTGGGCAGCGTACAGCATCTCTTTAAAAGCCTGAAACGCGGAGAGCAGAGTTAATATCACACTCACACACACACACACTAGAACAGTTCATTGTTAGTGGCTGGTCCCTAGAAGATGGAGAGTCCTGTATTGTCTAACACTGGGCTCTGTGAATGGGATGGCTGCTCTCTTTGTTCTGAGCTCTCTCTCTCTCTCTCTCTCTCTCTGAGACAGTGGCACTCTTATTCTATCCCTCCTCTTGTCTGCTGAGAGGGTGAGTAGCCGGCAGAGGGACAGGAGAGACAGTAGAGAGACAGCAGAGAGACAGGAGAGGTAAGGAGAGACCGTAGAGAGACAGCAGGGAGACAGTAGAGATAAAGAGAGAGGCAGTAGAGATACAGGAGAGAGACAGGAGAAAGCAGAACTACAGTAGAGAGCAGCCACACACCACTGTGACGTACATACTCTACTGTGTGAAATATAAGCAGTGTTCGAAATCGTTCCCTATCACGGATATAGTGCACTATATAGGGTGCTCGCCATTTTGTTGTGGTGTTCAAATTCTCAGTGGTTAATTTCATGCACAATATAGTGCACTTAAAATACCCAAAATTTGAGTGTACATACGATGTACCCTACATGTTACTCCCGTATACCACAATGCAATGCGGTCGTGTTTTTCCGGAGGAGAAGAAGCTGAATAACTGCGAAAACGAATACATTTAATGATGGAGTCTCCGGCTTTCGTTTAGAAAAGTCAAAAATGTATTTGGGATTTAAAATAGAAAATGTAACATTCTTAATTAATTAAAAAAAACTTCAACAAGGAAATGTAACATTCAACATCAATACAACCTCCAGCTTTCCTCATGAGTGTCCGGTTTGTTTACATGATGTGGGCACTGGGCACATCTGTCTGCGTCACACAAATACCCGGAAAGCAGAACTACAGTAGAGAGTAGTTGGGAGGGCAGCAACACACCACTGTGACGTACATACTGTACTGTGTGAAATATAAGCGGTGTTCGAAATCGTTCCCTATCACGGATATAGTGCACTATATAGGGTGCTCGCCATTTTGTAGTGGTGTTCGAATTCTCAGGGGTTAATTTCATGCACTATATAGTGCACTTAAAATACCCCAAATTTGAGTGTACATACGATGTACCCTACATGTTACTCCCGTATACCACAATGCAATGCGGTCGTGTTTTTCCGGAGGAGAAGAAGAAGCTGAATAACTGCGAAAACGAATACTTAATGATGGAGTCTTCGGCTTTCGTTTAGAAATGTAAAAAATTGATTTGGGATTTAAAATAGAAAATGTAACATTCTAAATTAATTAAAAAAAACGTCAACAAGGAAATGTAACAGTCAACATCAATACAACCTCCAGCTTTCCTCATGAGTGCCCGGTTTGTTTACATGATGTGGGCACATCTGTCTGCGTCACACAAATACCCGGCGCATTTACCGACGCAGATGACGATTAGAAATGTTCAGCGTGGTGTCCGAATTCTCGTTTGTTCGTTCCCTATATAGTGCAGTGCACTATATCATGAACACTATATAGGGAATAGTGAGTGTATAGGGAACGATTTCGAACACAGCTACAGAATGTACCACAGGCTGATTGGTTGACCTGGCACCGACTACCATCCTACACTGGCTCTGATTGGTCCACCAAGCCTGGACTTTAACCTGCCGGTAAATGATGAACACAGCTCTGACCCGAGGGTACAACAGCGTTCTCCTGTGTGTGTGTGTGTGTGTGTGTGTGTGTGTGTGTGTGTGTGTGTGTGTGTGTGTGCGCGCGCTCAGGCGTGTGCGTTCTCAGCATGTCCAGAGTTTCCAAAACAACCCCCACAGAGCCCCCCTCATCCTGTTACAGTAGAGTAGAGCACTAGTAGTCCTCTACCAACCTTATCTCTCCACTATTATCGCTCTCTCACAGTCTCCCCTATCTCCCTCCTTACATCCCTCTCTGTTCATCTTGCTTATTACCTCTCTCACTCTCTCCCCCCCCCCCCCCCCCTCTCCTTGAGATATGTTCTCATCTCGTCATCAGTCGGTTCAGCTCTCTGACTCTCTCCTCCTAAATGCTAATCCCTGCATTTTCTCTCACACACAAACACTTTTTAAGACTGTGTGTGTGCGTGCGTGCGTGCGTGTCTGTGTAATGACATGTTTTCGTCCAGGCGGTTAAGTTTCTCCTGAGTATCAAGTGGACCAGTGATACAGTATAATTAAGTATCTTATTATAATCACACTGCCGCCGCGAGGAAGTGAGCTCAGCGTCAACACTCCTGCTCCGTCCTGCTTCCATCTTATCCTCTTCGTCTGTACTTCTCTATGTCCTCTGGGTCTGCTCCTGGGGGCGGGGCTAAAGGGGCGGAGTCATGCCTCCTTTCCTGTTCCGTATGGAGCAGCGGGTCCTGTGATTGGCTGCTGCTCCTCCGGCGTCCACCCGCTGTGGATCTTAGACCTTTACAGCCACTTTACTGCTGCGCTGACAGAGCCCGCCTCCAGGGACATGAATATGCATCGTCTCCTAAACAACACATCTGCATAGGAAGTCGTACATCCCATAATATGCAGTAATACACGGTGGCTGAAGACCTAACAGCCCGAGACCGGTGAGAGCGGCTCTATGATAAACACCACACAGATCACACAGCCTTCAATTAGAGCTCTCTCTGCTGCCGGGGACAGAGGACAGTCTAACACCATGTAGCCTGCATGAAGAGGACTGTCTAACACCATGTAACCTGCATTAAGGACAGTCTAACACCATGTACCCTGCATGAAGAGGACTGTCTAACACCATGTAACCTGCATTAAGGACAGTCTAACACCATGTAGCCTGCATGAAGAGGACTGTCTAACACCATGTAACCTGCATTAAGGACATTCTAACACACCATTTGAGCCTGCATTAAGGACAGTCTAACACACCATGTGAGCCTGCATTAAGAGAACAGTCTAACACCATGTTACCAGCATTAAGAGGACAGTCTAACACCATGTAACCTGCTTTAAGGACAGTCTAACACCATGTGAGCCTGTTTCATTAGTCATATGAGCAGTAAAACAGGCTTGTTCCGAAGCAGCCAGACGGCACGCCCTCATGGTGCACCTATAGAAGAACCAGGCAGCCAGAGAGAACGCCTGAAGAACCAGTGTATCCTGTCTGAGGCTCGGTCTGTAGGGAGGGAGGAGTTGAAATGAGGAGGGAGGAGAAGGAGGAGGGAAGAGGAAGGAGGAGGGAGAAGGAGGAAGGAGGAGGGAGGAGGGTTCCACTCTGGTTTGTTATTCCGGCCCTTTCCCACTGGACAGAAACGCCACTAACACCCGCTTACTTCTGGCTTTCCTTTAGTGGGAAGTGGGAACGGTTACAATTGAAGTTCATTCCCAGGAAAAATGCCTCACGCAGATTCCCGGCGCCAACCTGCTCTTTAAAGACACGTATCTGAATCCACCCTGCACACCCTCTCTGACCTGTGGCACCAGGTCGGAACATGTGTTTGATAGAAAGGAGGGGATTTGAAGGTCAAACGAGAGAAGGCTGAACTAGAGGTGTGAGAAGGAGATCTGAGCGCCCCGGACAGAGGCAGGGAGCCTTCTCCTGCCAGCCCAGCTCCAACTCATCTAACAGGTCCTCTATCTTACTGATGGTCCAGTACACAGGCCGTACAAGGAGGGTAAATAAAGATACGCAATGAATGCATACATTTTGTATTGAAGCTGGAGAAAGGAGAGGTCTGACCATGTGTTGACCCTGATACCAGACGCCAACAGCACTCCCTGTTCCTACAGCCCCCCCCCCTTCATGGGCCCCCCCTCCCCTCCCCCCATTGGCCTCCCTTAACCCCCCCCCACCCATTGGTCTCCCTTAACCCCCCCTAGCTGGGAGGAATCGACGTGGCTGACCTTGTTTGTATAAATGTGATGTGTTCACACGGCGGCTAAGATGATACCCCGCACTCTGCATCGCCTCTCCTCTCTTCCTCCGGGATTATTTGTTCTGCTCAGAGTCTCGACCCCAGCGCTGGGGGTCGCGACCCGAGCACAGCTGCTGTAAGAAAATATGTCTGCAGTGAGCATGCTCGGTGGAACCGCCACAAAAGCAACATGTGTGCAGAAGGAGCGCAGAGGAGGAGAGGTGAGGAGAGGAGAGGAGAGGAGAGGAGAGGAGGAGAGGAGAGGAGAGGGAGGCGAGGAGGAGAGAGGAGGGCCGAGCTCTGACAGCTAAAGTAACCCTGGCTTCTGCGGTCGTCCTCTCTGCCGTTACTACGAGCACATCAGGGATCCAAAAGGTTCTTGAATGTCAGAGTCTGAAGTGATTTCTAGTGGTCAGGGGGGTGACTCCCAGCTGGATGATCCCCAGTGCCTGCAGTCTACCTTTAGGCCTCACAGAGAGGGATGTATCACATCTGGGAGTAGTGGTCAATAAAGCCTAATCTTATCTTAAGATCCCACAACCTGCTCCCTAATGAGCTGAATCTGAATTCACTGAGAGTCCCGTTAGATCAAAGCCACAAACGTCGAGAGACTTGATGAAGTATTAAGTGAGCGTGCAGGAGGCCGGGAGGTGAGGTGTTTGAACCCGCCCCAAGTCACATGACCACTTAGAGCCCAGCAGGCCGGTGGAGACCGTCAGCACCGCGGGGACAGCGTAGCGGAGGTTAGCGTAGCGGTGGTTAATGTAGTGGCGAGCTACAAGGAGCTGTGGTCGCAGACAAGCGGTGAATAAGAAGTGGTCGATGAATAATGGCTCTTTTTCCATCTTCCGGCCAACAGAACACAGCTTTTGTTTGAAAGCTTTAAAGACTTCCAGACCCCTCCAGGTCTCTTCCTGTGCGTGTGTGGGGGGGTGGGGGGTGGGGGAGACACGTCCAAACCCAGAGGAGCAGCACACCATGGGCCAGAGCCTGTATGAGCTGCCCCTACAGAACCATGGAGGCTCCCCCTAAACATATAGGCCCACCTCCTCCTCAGCATACCCCGGCCCCAGGGCTGACCTCTGAAGCCTGTCCCCTCCTTCAGCAGGGATGGAAAGAGGAAGAGGAGGCAGTACTCTGTTTCTAGTGTCCTCCACCTCGTATTATCGCTGTTTTATTTAAACACATGGTGACACACGTACTCCTCATGTTTACTGATTCATATGGAAACTCATATTACACACATTCATATGGAAACGTATTATATTTATAAACACTCAGTCACACACACAGCTTCTGTAATTTCTAAGTCTCTCTCTCTCTCTCTCTCTCTCTCTCTCTCTCTCTCTCTCCCTCCCTCTCTCTCTTTTTCTCTCTCTCTCTCAGTAGGGTCTACTTCTGTGGTAACTGGTTTCGTTTCCTCACCAGCTCAGCTAGGAATCCTAGTTTCAGGGACTTAACAATTCTGCTGAAGATGCATTAGATCCGTGTCAGTTCTGAGGTATCTGACGTCCACCCAGACTCAAACCAGAGTGTTGTGTTAGGGTTAGTCAGTTTACTACTGATCTCTCTAGGCTGCCCCTGATGACCTGACAGGACATCACGGAAAACAAGGAACATGTTGGAGCTCTGTCAGCAGTTTAGTACAGACAGGGGGCACGCACACAAACACACAACACACACACACACACACACACACACACACACACACACACACACACACACACACAGTGATGAGTCAGCCTTTACACTCCAACACACATTCCAAGCCGTCCTGGGGTAACAGATCCGTTCTAAGTTAGCCGGGTTCCGTGTTTCCACCCAACCGTATTTCAAAGGGATAAACGGCAACAAAAACAAGGCTGCCGTGGCTAGCTCGGTGAGCTAACGCGCCAGGTCTGGTTAGCTCCATGAATAATAATAACACAATAATAACAACCGGTGGAAAGAGGTTAGATGTGTCATACAAATGGGTTTTTGTTCCAAAGTACTCGTCTCAACCCGGGACAAGAACCCGCTCATAAGATTCGGACCCGGGTTAACAGAGGGTTGCGGGGGATGGAGCCGCTAGCATAGCGGCTAACAGAGCTACCCGTGCTAACCTCATACTGGATGTACTGCTTCCTCCACTCCGGCGTGATGTGCGCCGACAGATGCTCCGTGAACTTCATCCTGGGGCCCGCGTCGGGGGCCGCGGCGGTCCGGCGGGACGGTGGCGGGCTGTGTGGGGTCGATGAACAGCGGGGGGTCTTCTCCACCCGGCAGCCTCCAGCAGGTCGGCGGGTCTCGTCACGATGCCCGCTCGCACTAGCCTCCCCTGGGCGGAGGTCTCCGTTATAACCTGGTCCTGACAGCGGGGGTCACATGGCTCACACTAACCCCCCCTCCGCACCGTCTGGTCCCGAGGAACAACATGAAGACAGCAGCGGCTATGTGGCTAACGACTCCCTCTCTCTCCGTCTGCCTCCGCTGTCCAATGTCACACTCTCTCACTCTCTCTCTCTCTCTCTCTCTCTCTCTCTCTCTCTCTCTCTCTCTCTCTCTCGCTCTCTGGGGGATGGTGACGTAGAATGCGGCGTCTTGTTGATAAGGAGCAAAATAAAGACTAGGGTGAAAGTTTCCTCTTATATCATCCGTCGTCCTCATCTAGTAGTACCAGTAGATAAACCAGTAGAGACACAGTAACCAGTAGAGACACAGGGATCAGTAGAGACACACAGGAACCAGTTGAGACAGTAACCAGAAGAGAGACAGGGACCAGAAGAGACACAGGAACCAGTAGAGACACACAGGAACCCCACAGACAGCAGACCCATCGAGCGAGGTTCGGTTTTGTGTTACTAGCGGTTTATTACGTCTGTCGATGTATGTTCTTTACATTGCAGTGGATTATAAAAGTTGCAATACACGAATAATTACCAAAACACATCCAACACAGTATAATTTAATAGAGTAGGCCTACAATACACACAACACGAAACGGTACAATGCAACAAAAACCGAATCTAACGCAGTGCCAGACACCCACCAGCCCTCTGGTGGAAGAATGAGGGAGTGCAGGTCATCAGGACGGTGCAGGCGTATTATGCGTTGTTTCTTTACTCATACGGTTTCGTATGAGCCCAATGCACTATGAAACAACAAAAACTGGTTATTAGCGCCTCGGTGAGGCACCGGTTTTGTGGAGGGCTGCCTAGCACAGCAGGGGGGCAGTGTGTGTAGACCAGTGGGTGTAGCAGTGTGTTTATAGAGTAGTGTGTGTAGTAGTGTGTATATAGAGTAGTGTGCGTAGCAGTGTGTGTGTAGTAGAGCAATGTGTGTATAGCAGTGTGTGTAGACCAGTGTGTGTGTAGTGTATGTATAATGGTGAGTGTGTATCACTATGTAATTGTGATGTGTGAGTAGTAGTATGTGTAAAACTGTGTGTAGTAGTGTGTGTGTAGTACTGTGTAATAGTAATGCGTGTGTAGTAGTGTTTGTATTGCAGTGTGTGTGTAGTAGTGTGTATAGCAGTGTGTGTATAGCACTGTATGTGTAGTAGTGTGTATGTAGTACTGTTTGTAGCAGTGTGTGTGTAGTGTGTGTATAGCAGTGTGTTTATAGCACTGTATGTGTAGTAGTGTGTATGTAGTACTGTTTGTAGCAGTGTGTGTTTGTGTGTGTGTGTGTGTGTGTGTGTGTGTGTGTGTAGCGTGTGTTAAAGGTACCATGACATGTCACCAGGTGTGGTGTGATTAGCCGTTACAAGCCCGTTTTGGAAATCTGCACCTTTAAAGCTGCATAGTGTTTGAGATTTTTAAAGAGAAAGCAAAAGTACACGATTTACAAACTGAACAAATCATACCCTTGGGGTGATCACGCCCTCCTGCACGCATGTGATTTACAGGCTAGAGGGCTTCCCCTAACCAATAGGGAAAGAGATGCCCTGATTGGGTCAGAAATGACCCGGGAACAGAGGGCTAGATTCAGTCTGTGTTAGTTGATCCTGAGCTAATGTTTACCCACAAACCTAACACAACATCCAACCCCGTGACACACACATCCAACCCCAGGGCACACCATCCAACCCGAGACGACCTTGACCAGACATCTCTGCTGGGAGTACTGGAGACTTTATTAACACAACAATACAGAACATCTTTAACATCTGGTCAGGACGGGGTCAGGACGGGGTCTCGAGCCCGAGCTCTGCCATGGGGAGGAGGAGGGTGAGAGAGCGAGAGAGCGAGCAAGAGCGAGAGAAGTAACGGAGCTCCTCTCTTGGCATTCACCGCGTGCCTTAATTGACTGATCTTAAATCAAGGTCCACTGTGAACACTGAGAGAGAGAGCCTGGCCTCATCAGAATCAGAATCAGAAAAGGTTTATTGCCAAATACATTTACAAATATTAGGAATTTGTCTTGGTATCCGTTGCGCACGATCTTAACAAACAATAAACAGTAAACAATAAAAAAAAATATTGTACAGGGGGAGAGAGGGAGCGAGAGAGAGAGAGAGAGAGAGAGAGAGAGAGAGAGAGAGAGAGAGAGAGAGAGAGAGAGAGAGAGAGAGAGAGAGAGAGAGAGAGAGAGAGGTTCCGCGGTGTTATTTTGCCATTATGTCGCCGGTTCGAGGCAGGCGGTAGGCGGGACCGTCCCGGTGGTGTCGGCCCTTAACACGAACAGACCCGGGCTGTCATGGGGACCACGGACATCCGGTTTTACGACGTCAGGAGACGCTCCGTCGGCCCTTCGGTCATCCCTCAGCCGGAAGCAGAACGATGCGCGCGTGAAGGGAGGCCAGACCGTCCAGTCCCGAGCGGGTCCACCGGCCACAGGCAACCTTTCACCGGGCACCGGGCTGATCACAGCCCCGATGCGCAGCTTCCCTGGAGCCTTCCTCTCCTCCTCCTCTTCCTCTCCATCCCTCCCAGCTTCTCGCGCCGCATCCGCCAAAAACAGACCTCTCCCCGGGACGTCCGCAGCCGCCACCGTGAAACGGAAACCCGCCAACACACCGAGGAGGGCCCGTCCCGGTCCCGTCCGACCGCGGGAACCCTCCGTACAACCGGAGGGATCGCTCGGTGTAGAATCCTTCACAGGGCGCGAGGGCGGCGGTGGGATACGGCAGGTGACGTCACGATGCAGACAGACGCCGCCCCCCCCTCCGTGCCCTTGAGACCCCCCGGCGTGCGCCATCTCTCGCTTTTCATAAATCTCTCTCTCTCTCTCTCCTCTCTCTCTCTCTCTCTCTCTGCCCTTCGTCTCTCTCCATCATCCTCTCCTCTCTCCTCGTCTCTCTATCTCTCTCTCTCTCCTCATCTCTCTCTCTCTCTCTCTCTCTCTCTCTCTCTCTCTCTCTCTCTCTCTCTCTCTCTCTCTCTCCTTTAATAACCGCAGTACAGCGCTCTTCCACCAGGGGACGCCGCTGGCGCGGTGCACAGCGGTCGGCAGTACAGCGCAACGCAACCAGGGGTGCCGCTGGCCATGTAGACTGGCGGACCGCGGTCTGTGACCTCATCCCGCTACATTCAGATCACGTTATTAATAGACCATCAAAGATCACGTGATATGTCTGTCCAAATTAAGGCTTCCACCGGCGAGGCCATGGAATAATACACAAAGTAAAACATACTTATTATGATCGTTGCCACTTAATGTGATGAAATGCCGAGTGTTTGGCAGAGTGGGTCTGCTCAAGATAGAATAGAATAATACAAATATCAAATTAACTATTTGTAAAAATAGCTGGACAAAAATACAATAAGAAATAAACATAAACACAGAAAGGCCATCCGTAAAGTGGCCGTTTGGTTCATGGTGCCCAGTGGTCTGCCTTAAACTCTAATGAAAGCTGCCCTGGTGTCAACGTGACACATGAACTGGACTGAATCACAATACAGAGAGCAGTCATCAGTCCCGGTCGTCATCTGTGTGCATATGTCCATGGCTGCGATGGACTGCTCTCAGAGTTGGCTCCACCCACAGCCCGCTCCCACCCCCCCGTTGCCAGGGATTAAAGCAACCGGCCCACAGACGCAGCGCTGCCGGGGAACCATCAGGACTCGCTTGACGTGTGAGACTCGGTTAGAGATGGATAAGTTAAGACATTAGTAAGAGGTGGTTAAGTTAAGACATCAGTTAGAGTTGGTAAGGGAAGGGTATAACGTACAAACAAAGTCAGAGATGCCGCGGTAAGGGTTGGGAGTTTGACTGACCTGCTTTCCACTGTGCTCTGACGTGGCCCCGCCCACTTCTCCTTCCAGTCTCTAATCGCTTGTCTAATTGGCTAACTGGGGCGACCGGGGGTTAGAGCAGGAATAGGTGTGACCCGGTATGACTGCATTGTATGGAATGTATATTAGCCTTGATACTACAATATAATAATAACATACAGTAATAGCTGTATACACACTGCACTGTATGTACAGTTTATAGGCCTTGATACTACATTATGTATAACATACAGTAAATAACTCTATACACACTAAAATACACACAACACTATATGCTATATATAGGCCTTGATACTACATTATGTACACTAACATACAGTAAATACCTGTATACACACTATAATACACACAACACTATAGTAGGCCTTGATACTACATCATGTATACTAACATACAGTAAATACATATCCACACTATAATACACACTGTATACTGTATATAGGCCTTGATGCTACATTATACTAACACACAGTAAATACCTGTATACACACTATAATAAAGACTACACTGTATACAGGCCTTGATACTACATTATTTATACTAACATACAGTAAATACCTGTATACAGACTATAATACACACAACCATGTATATATTGTATATAATGTATCCCATCATACAGTAAATACCTGCATACACACTATAAAACAGACTACACTCTGTATACTCTATAGGCCTTGTTACTACATTATGTATAACATACAGTAAATACCTGTATACACAATATAATACACACACCACTTACACTACACATCTAAACTCAGTGTTTTAACAATATTTGTGTGAGGAGCTAGGGAGTGATAGTGTGTTTATGTTAGTGTGACTGTGTGTGTTTGTGAGAAAGAGAGACAGACAGAAAGAGAAAGAGAGAGAGAGAGAGAGAGAGAGAGAGAGAGAGAGAGAGAGAGAGAGAGAGAGAGAGAGAGAGAGAGAGAGAGAGAGAGAGAGACAGACCGAATGACAGACAGAGACAGAAAGACAGAAAGTCAGAGAGAGAGCAAGGAGGAAGGAGGGAGTGAGAGAGAGAGAGAGAGAGAGAGAGAGAGAGAGAGAGAGAGAGAGAGAGAGAGAGAGAGAGAGAGAGAGAGAGAGAGAGAGAGAGAGAGAGAGAGAGAGACAGAGACAGAGACAGAGACAGAGAGAGTGAATATAAATATACATAAAATAAGAGTGAGTGAGTGAGTGAGTGAGAGAGACAGATAGAGGTTTCGATACAGAGAAGTTTCGATATATAGAGATAGAGGTAGAGGGAGAGTGGTAGCAGTTAAGTGAGAGAAATTGACAGTTTGTGTGAGGGAGTCAACTTTTAAGAAAGTTATTAAAGTAATTAAAAGTTGACTGACAGGTTAAATTCAAATTGCCTCGTGATATAAAGGCTCTGGATCTGACGGGGAGGCGTTAAGCACACACACACACACGCGCACACACACACACACACACACACACACACACACACACACACACACACACACACACACACACACACACACACACACACACACACACACACACATGCGAGCGCACGCGCTCGTGCGCGTTAGAGATTAACAGATTACCGCCTCGTCGTTTCTGTGGCATTGGACAGTCGCTTTCTCCGGGGGGAAAGGAGCCACCAGTCTCCTGAGTCCGGTTCATTTACAAAGGCGTCAGGACCAAACTCTGACCTGCGGGCCCTGACCAGAGGAGAAGGGAACTAGTAGGTGCCACGGAGGGTCGGAGGTCGACCGCACCACCGCCGCTACAACGGAGCATCGATCGAAGGGAACCTGCGCCTTCTAACGGACATACCATGGAGAGCTAAAGGGGTCCTCGGCCACGTGGTCCTGTGAAACTAAAACTTTGAGCCACGGAATGAAGTCGAGATAACGTTTGGTTCGGAAGTCTGTTTGTCTGGGCGGGAAACTGCTGAAGGAATAAAACGAGTTTTAAACCGTTGGGGCGTGACGTCATTTGTCAGGATGGCGGAAGAGTACGAGCAGAGTGGCGCGTCTGAGCTGATCAGAGGTATTTCTGAACACACCTGCCCTCACACCTGCCCCCAGACCTGCCCCCACACCTCCACACCTCTACACCTACACCTGCCCACCTGCCTCTACACCTGTCGTCCTGCATCTCACCCTACATGCGGTTCACTGGCTGCTAGTCAACTTGTACAGACGTCAGTCTCATGGGACGTCCGTCTGTCTCCTCTCCCTGTCCTGAAGGGACCTTCTGGTCAGACCGGCACATGATATTATCCACCGTTAGATCAGACGTCTTTACGCTCTCTTTGTTTATCATGGATGATGCTATTTTAACCTATTGTCTGACGGCTGTCCGTGTGTGTGTGTGTGTGTTTGCGCTTGTGTGCGCATTTGTCCACACAGACCGTCTGTACTTCGCTACTCTTCTTGTGAAACCCAAGAACACGAGCAGGACTCACTACTTCAGTACAGACGAAGAGTTTGTCTATGAAAGGTAAGAGACAGTACAGAGGCAGATCATTAAGGAACAGGTAGGGGTTAGACAGTACAGAGGCAGGTCATTAAGGAGCAGGTAGGGGTTAGACACTACAGAGACAGGTCATTAAGGAGCAGGTAGGGGTCAGACAGTACAGAGGCAGGTCATTAAGGAGCAGGTAGGGGTTAGACACTACAGAGACAGGTCATTAAGGAGCAGGTAGGGGTCAGACAGTACAGAGGCAGGTCATTAAGGAGCAGGTAGGGGTTAGACACTACAGAGACAGGTCATTAAGGAGCAGGTAGGGGTCAGACAGTACAGAGGCAGGTCATTAAGGAACAGGTAGGGGTTAGACAGTACAGAGGCAGGTCATTAAGGAACAGGTAGGGGTTAGACAGTACAGAGACAGGTCATTAAGGAGCAGGTAGGGGTTAGACAGTACAGAGGCAGGTCATTAAGGAGCAGGTAGGGGTTAGACAGTACAGAGACAGGTCATTAAGGAGCAGGTAGGGGTTAGAAAGTACAGAGACAGGTCATTAAGGAGAAGGTAGGGGTCAGAGGTCATCTTTCTCAGGAGGCCTACAGGTAGACTGAGGACTTTGGGGAATCTAACCCTGACCTTTCAGCAGGGCGTCGATCCCCTGACCACTAGCCTGTGCGTGTTGATGATTACTGCTCCTGGGCTGTACCAGTAGAGACTTGTAGAGACCAGTAGAGACCAGTCTTAACTTCTTAGATAGTTACATTAACTTCTCAGATATCATATATGGCAAAAGGTTTAAGCTTTTAATGCTCTAAGAGCTGCATTGACAGAATTAATACCAGTAAGAGTTGACTTACTTAGTAGTCATCATTTCGTTGTGACTAGTATCAATTTCTTTCTTAGTAATGCAATTCTTCTCAAGTCCCTAATCATTCCTGGCTCATTGCATTGGGGTGTTAAGATTATTATTGTCCGCCTGGTCTGTTTGTTGACGTTTCAGTTTCTATGGCGACTTCGGTCCCCTGAACCTAGCCATGCTGTACAGGTACTGCTGCAAGCTAACACAGAAGCTCAAGGTAGGAGACGGCTCATGGTAATGCTACCACCACTGGCAGCACTACGGCTACTGCTCAGCATCTATTAAAGCCACAGCTGCTGCTGATGCTACAATTAAAGCTTCTGCTAAGCTCATGATAAATTACTGCAAATGCTACTGCTAATGCTAAGTATTTTGAATTACAGTTTGAATTCTGATGTGATTGATGGATCGATACTATAAATAATAACTCAGTGTAATGATAGGACTTCATAGCACACCTTAGTGTGATTTATGATACTGACTGAGTGTGTCCCCAGTGCCACTCGACGGCAAAGAAGACCCTGGTCCACTACACGGGCTGTGAGCAGAGGAAGAGGGCCAACGCCGCCGTGTTGATCGGTGCCTACGCTGTAAGACCTCTCTCACTTCCTGTCTGTAGGACCTCACTTCCTGACAATCTGACCTCATCGCTCTATAAAAAGACTTCCTGTCTGTGTGTGCTGACCTTCTATAGTCTGACTCCCCGTCTATGTGTTGACTTCTTGTATGTGTACTGACTTCCTGTGCAGGTGATCTATCTGAAGAGGAGTCCAGAGGAGGTTTACAGAAGTCTGACATCCAACAGCCAACCCTACCTCCCCTTCAGGTAACACACCCTACCTCAGTACCACACCCTACCTCCCCTTCAGGTAACACACCCTACCTCCCCTTCAGGTAACACACCCTACCTCCCCTTCAGGTAACACACCCTACCTCCCCTTCAGGTAACACACCCTACCTCAGTACCACACCCTACCTCCCCTTCAGGTAACACACCCTACCTCCCCTTCAGGTAACACACCCTACCTCAGTACCACACCCTACCTCCCCTTCAGGTAACACACCCTACCTCCCCTTCAGGTAACACACCCTACCTCCCCTTCAGGTAACACACCAGGCCCGGTTCCAGAACAGAATGCCTTGGGGTGCATCTGAGATTACCAGTACTATACTAAAACCAGCTACCCAGCTTCAGTTCAGACTTCGCTTTTTTACACACAGGCTTTTCCTACCATAGACAAGCACTTCTGCGTAGTTCTACTGACATGTTGATCTTTTTTATTATTTATTTATTTTTTTCAATTGAGGGTGCAAACATTTTTTTTGGGGGTGCAATGCATGCTTATGCACCCCCGTAGAACCGGGCCTGTAACACACCCTACCTCCCCTTCAGCTAACACACACTACCTCAGTACCACACCCTACCTCGCCTTCAGCTAACACACACTACCTCAGTACCACACCCTACCTCCCCTTCAGGTAACACACACTACCTCCCCTTCAGGTAATAATAATAATAATGCATTTAATTCATGAGCGCCTTTCTTGACACTCAAGGTCACCTTACGAAATCAAACATTCATAAGAGCAAACAAGAAACAACAACAACATAATAAAAGTGTACAAGAGAAGAAAAACAATGGGGTCATTCTAGTACCAAGTATTTAACTGACTTAAAGGGAGTCGGCTTGGCTGAATAGATACGTTTTCAGGTGAGATTTGAAAGTGATAATAGAACTGGAGTGTTGGATGTCATGAGGCAGAGAGTTCCAGAGGCAGGGTGGGTGTCTTGAAATGGAGGAGATTGGTAAGATACTGAGGGGTAAGATTGTTGATGGCCTTGAAAGTGAGAAGCAGGATCTAGTAAATGATGCGATATTTGATGGGGAGCCAATGGAGTTCAATTAAAATCAAATCAAATCAAATTTATTGTCATTTTGTTGATTGAACAACAAAACGAGAAGGCGTTTCTCAGGGATCAAGATCAAGAACACATACATTACAAACAAACGTCCCAATGATGAATAAATAAATAATAAATAAAGTCCAGTGGGAAGATTTAGGACGCTGGTGCATTGAGCATCCTGACAGCTTGAGGCAGGAAGCTGTTCCGCAGCCTGGTGGTGGAGCATCTTAAGCTGCGATAGCGCTTCTTAGAGGGTAGGAGCTTAAAGAAGTTGTTCAGAGGGTGAGAGGGGTCTCTCACTATTTTCTGGGCCCTATTCCTGCAGCGGCTTAGGAATATGTCCTGGACAGAGGGAAGTGAGGCTCCAATGACCTTTTCCGCTGATCTCACCACTCTTTGCAGGGCCTTTTTGTCCGCTGCACTGCAGCTGGAGAACCAGGTAGAGATGGCGTACGTCAGCACACTCTCCACTGCCCCCCTGTAGAATGTGGTGAGGAAACTGGGAGGTAGTGAGGCCTGATGGAGTTTCCTCAGGAAGTACAATCTCTGTTGGGCTCGCTTCACTAGCCCAGTGGTGTTTTTGGACCAGGAAAGGTTGTCAGAGATCTGTACTCCCAGGAACTTGATTTTCTCCACCTTTTCCACTTCACGATTACTGATGCAGAGGGGTGTGTGCTTAGGTTGTGATCTACGGAAGTCCACGATCATTTCCTTGGTCTTTTCCGCATTGAGCACCAGGTTGTTGTCTCTGCACCATCTCTCAAACAGATTGACCTCCTCTCTGTAACAGGATTCCTCATTCCCATGAATGAGACCCACGACTGTAGTGTCATCTGCAAACTTAACAATCATGTTGTTCTTGTGCCTTGGCACACGGTCATGGATCAGCAGCGTGTACAGCAGAGGACTGAGCACACATCCCTGGGGGGATCCTGTACTCAGTGTGATGGATTTGGAGATTTTTTTCCCAACACGAACTGACTGTGGTCGCTCCAACAGGAAATCCAGTATCCAGTGACAGAGGGTGGGGTTTAGGCCCCGGAGGAGAAGTTTATCCATCAGTCTCTGCGGCAAGATGGTGTTAAATGCAGAGCTGAAGGTAACATACAGAATTCTAGCATAGTTGCTGCAGGACAGGTGTTATGTGACTGATGGAGGGGGTTCTAGTAATGATACGGGCTGCAAGGTTTTGTACCAGTTGTAATTTATGTATGGACTTAGCAGGTAAACCAAAGAGGAGAGAGTTGCAGTAGTCCAGACGCGATGCGACCAGGGTGTGAACCAGAATTTCAGCACTGTTGGGGGAGAGAGATGGGCGCAGGCGAGAGGTGTTACGTAGATGGAAGTAAGCTGACCGAGTGACATTATTGATATGGGACTGAAATGATAGGTTGCTATCCAGGATGACATCCCGACTCTTAACCTGGGGAGAGGGGGAAACTGATGAATTGTCAATGGAGATGGAGAAGTCATTTATTTTAGAGAGGGTGGATTTGGTGCCAATAAGGAGGATTTCAGTTTTATCACAGTTGAGTTTGAGAAAGTTTTGGGGAAAACCAGGATCTGATTTCCTGGAGGCAATTGGAGAGGGAGGTGGGAGGGAGGGTCGTGGTAGGTTTGGTGGACAAGTAGAGCTTGGTATCATCTTCATAACAATGTAACTGAATATTATATTTATGGAAAAAATGGCCAAGAGGGAGGAGATAGATAATGAACAGGAGGGGTCCAAGGACAGAACATTGGGGTACACCAGAGGAGAGGGGGGAAGAATTGGATCTAAATGTTTTGAGTTGGACAAACTGAGTACATCCAGACAGATATGATTTAAACCAGTCCAGAGGTGTGTCAAATATTCCAAGAGAGGGTAATCGGTCGATGAGGATGGTGTGGGAAATGCTGTCAAAAGCTGCACTCAGGTCTAGGAGGATCAGGATAGTGAGTAGTCCAGCGTCCGCAGCCATGAGGAGGTCATTGGTTATTTTAACAAGAGCTGTTTCGGTGCTATAGAGTGTGCGAAAGCCTGATTGGAACTGTTCGTAAAGAGTATTTTGAGAGAGGTGATCATGAATCTGCGAGGCAATGAATCCAGAATTTTTGAAAGGAAGGGGAGGTTGGAGATTGGGCGGAGATTGTTGAAGTTGCTGGGGTCAGCACCGGGTTTCTTGAGAATAGGGGTTATTGCAGATGATTTGAGGGGTGACGGAACAGTACCAAAGATGAGAGAGGAATGGATAATTGCAGCTATAAGAGGGGTCAGGGATTGAATGCAACCTTTAACCAGTATTTTTGGGAGAGGATCAAGTTGGCAAGTGGATGGTTTAGATTTGCAGGCAAGGTCAGAAAGTTCAGCAGCAGAGGGGAGGTTAAAGTCAGAGAATGGACGGGAGAAAACTATTTGAAAGTCAGGGGAGGGTAGGATGGTTGAGATCAGGGGGGCTATCGGCTGATGAATTTTGTCAATTTTAGTATTAAAAAATGTCATAATGGAATTACAGGAGTCAGTGGAGTAAAAATGGAGGGAGAGAGTCCGGTGGGCGTAGCGTTTTGTGAGCCAGGGAGAATAGTGCTTGAGAGTTTCCAGTACCTAACCTGATTATTTCTGCATAATTGTTGGATTTTGCGTTGGTCAGAGAATCCTTATAGAAGAGGAAATGGGTAATGAACATTTCCTTGTGGATGGTAAGCCCAGTCTTCCTATAGAGGCGTTCCAGTTGGCGACCTCTGGCTTTCAGTTGGCGAAGTTCAAGAGTAAACCAAGGTGCAGATGGTGTAAATGAAACAGTCCGTGATTTTAAAGGGGCAAGGGTATCCAGGAGATTGTGAAGGCCACTGTTGTAGTGACTGAGCAGTTCATCAGGGGTGGAGGTAAAGTGGATGCTTGGAAGATTAGAAATGCCAGTGTCCAGTGCTGTTGAATCAATGTCCTTGATATTACGAAAATAGATTGTGCGGTGCAGTTTAGTTTTGAATAGTGTCAACTTTACATTAAATGAGATTAACATATGATCGGAGATGGGAAGATCAGATGCAGAATAATTAAAAGTAGTGATACCAGAGCAGCAGAGTAGATCCAGGATATGGCCTTACAGGTAACACACCCTAACTCCCCTTCAGGTAACACAACCTACCTCAGTAACACACTGCACCTCAGTAACACACCTTACCACAGTAACACACCCTACCTCAGTAACACACCGCACCTCAGTAACACTGAGAAAAGGTAGCCCTCCTTTTCACGAACATGAGCACCTGGGATTTAATCATTGCCTGATTGGGATGCAGTAACATGACTGGTTGTAAAGGGGGGGGACGTTATTTTTCTATGTTTAATTATTGTGCTATTTTGCATTTTTGCAACAGTGAACTTTATGATCAAGATGCAAACTGTTAAGATATGCAATGAAGTGTCTGGTTGATTATGATTTCGTTATAAAATATAAATGTATTGTGGTACTTGGGTCGGTGAACCCCCATGGCAGTTGGTATCTACCATTTTGTGTAATTGGTTGGCTTTATTTAAGCCCGGTATTTTCTATGTTCAAGGTTGGTGGAGGATAGAGAGACCGCTTGCTGTGAGGCTGGTTAATGTTCAGGTTAATGGAACTTTGCTTGTTTTGTTTTGTTTATCAAGTTTTTTTTTTGGCTTTGCCATTTCACTTTTCAAGCGTGGAAAATAAATCACAGTTTTTCAACTAATTTATGCTGCTGGCTGAATTTTTTTGCGGCCTACTCAAAGACCTTCATTGCGTCCTAAACCGCTACGTCCCGAAGTGGAAGTGAGTCGGGAGGCTCATTTTCACAAACACGCACTACCTCAGTAACACACCCTACCTCAGTTAAACACCCTGCCTCCGTAACACACCCTACCTCAGTAACACACACTACCTCAGTAACACACACTACCTCAGTAACACACCCTACCTCAGTAACACACCCTACCTCAGTAACACACCCGAAGAAGTTTATTCTAAATCGAGGTGCAAGTCCTTTTCTTCCAAGAGAGGGGGGGGTGATACCTCGACTAGATGGCCCCCGACCTGTTGTGTGTGTGTGTGTGTGTGTCCAGGGATGCAGCGTTAGGAGAGCAGCGTTACAACTTGACCATTCTAGACTGTCTGAAAGGATACAGCAAGGTAAACACCGTCTAGAATACTGTGACCTCATCAAGGTAAACACCTTCTAGAATACTGTGACCTCATCAAGGTAATCACCTTCTAGAATACTGTGACCTCATCGAGGTAAACACCTTCTAGAATACTATGACCTCATCGAGGTAAACACCTTCTAGAATACTGCGACCTCATCGAGGTAAACGCATCTAATATCTAAACTCATGTTATCATATCCAATCATCATCTAATCTGGTATAATGTCATCCAATATAATCATATTTTATTCTAATCTAATCTTTCATAATCCAACCAGTATAATTGATAAATAATAATAAATATACAGTGTGATATAATACAGTAATATAATAGTGTAATATAATACATTGTAATAATACAGTAACATAATATTATAATATAATACAGTATAATATAATACAGAATAATAAACTACAGAAATAGAATACAGTATAATATAATACAGTAATATTATACAGTATAATATAGTCATATAACACAGTAATATATCACAGTATAATATAATACAGTAATCTATTGCAGTATTTGATTACAGTACAATATAAGACAGTAATATACTACAGTATAATATAATATTATACAGTATAATATTATACTGCATAATATACAGTTATAAAATAAAGTATGATATAATACAGTAATATAATTCAGTAATATAACCCAGTCTTCTCTGTTCCAGGCGCTGCAGTTCGGCTTCCTTGACTTTGACCACTTTGATGTGGAGGAATACGAACATTATGAGGTAACAGCACTCAGTTACCATGGTGACAGGATGATAAACTACATGATGCCATGGTAAAAGGCTGATAAACTACATGATACCATGGTAACAGGCTGATCAACTACACGTTACCATGGTGACAGGATGATAAACTACATGATGCCATGGTCACAGGATGATAAACTTCCCTTTACCATGGCAACAGCATGATAAACTACACGTTGCCATGCTCAAATGCTGATAAACCACACAATGTTTCAATGGCGACAGCCCTGGTCCAACCTCCTGGTCTCTGATTTTGTTCTCTGGTGGTCCTGGTCTCTGGTGGTCCTGGTCTCTGTTGGTCCTGGTCTCTGGTGGTTCTGGTCCCTGGTGGTCCTGGTCTCTGGTGGTCCTGGTCTCTGGTGGTCCTGGTCCCTGATGGTCCTGGTCCCTGTTGGTCCTGGTCTCTGGTGGTCCTGGTCTCTGGTGGTCCTGGTCTCTGGTGATCCTGGTCTCTGGTGGTCTTTGGTGGTCCTGGTCTCTGGTGGTCCTGGTCCTGGTCTCTGGTGGTCCTGGTCCCTGGTGGTCTTTGTTGGTCCTGGTCTCACGTGGTCCTGGTCTCTGGTGTCCTGCTCTCTGGTGGTTCTGGTCTCTGGTTGTCTCTGGTGGTCCTGGTCTCTGGTGGTCCTGGTCTCTGGTGGTCCCTGGTTGGTCCTGGTCCCTGATGGTCCTGGTCCCTGTCTCTGGTGGTCCTGGTCCCTGATGGTCCTGGTCTCTGGTGGTCCCTGGTAGTCTCTGGTGGTCCTGGTCTCTGGTGGTCCTGGTCCCTGATGGTCCTAGTCTCTGGTGGTCCTTGTCCCTGATGGTCCTGGTCTCTGTTGGTCCTGGTCTCTGGTGGTCTCTGGTGGTCCCTGGTGGTCTCTGGTGGTCCTGGACCCTGATGGTCCTGGTACTGGTCCCTGGTGGTCCTGGTCCCTGATGGTCCTGGTCTCTGGTGGTCCCTGGTGGTCTCTGATGGTCCTGGTCTGGTGGTCTGTGCAGCGTGTGGAGAACGGAGACCTGAACTGGATCCTCCCGGGGAAGATCTTGGCCTTCAGCGGACCGCACCCCCGCAGCAAGATAGAGAACGGTGAGCACAAAGGCTACATCCAGTTAGCCTAGCTAGCTGAACAGTGTGTGTGTGTGTGCTAGGCTTCCCGTTAGCCTATCTAGCTGAACGGTGTGTGGGCTAGGCTATCTGCTAACCTGCTAGCCTCGCTGACCTGTGTGTGTGCCAGGCTACCTGCTAACATGTTAGCCTAGCTGACCTGTGCGTGTTTGTGTGCTAGGCTACCTGTTAGCCTAGATGAACTGTTTGTTTGCTAGCCTGCCTGTTAGCCTAGATGACCTGTGTGTGTGTGTGTACTAGGTTACCTGTTAGCCTCGCTGACCTGTGTGTGTGTGTGTGTGCGCTAGGCTACCCGTTAGCCTAGCTGACCTGTGTGTGTTTGCTAGGCTACCTGTTAGCCTAGCTGACCTGTATGTGTGTGTGTCTGTGCTACGCTACCTATTAGCCCAGCTGACCTGTTTGTGTACTGGGTTACCTGTTAGCCTAGCTGCCCTGTGTCTGTGTGGTAGGCTACCTTTTAGCTTAGTTGACCTGTGTGTTTGTGTGTGCTAGGCTACCTGTTAGTCACGTGATCTGTATGTATGCTAGGCTACCTGTTAGCCTAGCTGACCTGTGTGTGTGTGTGTGTGCTATACTACATGTTAGCCTAGCTGACCTGTGTGTACGGCTAGGCTACCTGTTAGCCTAGCTGACCTGTGTGTGTGCTAGGCTACCTGTTAGCCTAGCTAACCTGTGTGTGTGTGTGTGTGCTAGGCTACCCGCTGCACGCCCCGGAGGCCTACCTGCAGTACTTCCGGCGGCACCGTGTGACCGATGTGGTGCGCCTCAACAGGAAGCTCTACGACGGCCGGCGCTTCGAGGAGGCGGGGCTTCAGCACCACGACCTCTACTTTCTGGATGGGACCACGCCCTCTGACATCATCACCAGGCGCTTCCTGCACATCTGCGAGTCGGCGGAGGGAGCGGTCGCTGTGCACTGCAAGGGTGTGTGTGTGTGTGTGTGGGTGTGGGTGTGGGTGGGTGGGTGGGTGGGTGGGTGTATATGTTGTTCCAGTGATGATCATTCCAGTAAATATTCTAATAGCCTCACAAATCCAGATTGTGATTAGCCAGGGCCGGGCAAATCACAATCTGATGGATGCTGCTGACGTGTCACGTGATGCCTTGCTCTGATTGGCTGTAGGTTTATCCAGAGGCTGGTCGATAGCGCTCCATGGGGATGACCAATGAACAAGTTTGAGAATCTCTCAAAAGAGCCTAAAGTTTTGGAGCCTTTACTAGAGACTGCTGGAGAAACAGACTTGGGAGGCTTCAGTGAAACGATAACGTGTAGAGGGCAAATCTTGGAGGTCAACTCTCTCTTTTTCAACCGTCCAATTGCAGCCGGCCTGGGCCGTACGGGCACTCTGATTGGCTGCTACCTGATGAAGCACTACCGCTTCACGGCGGGGGAAACCCTGGGCTGGATCCGGACCTGCAGGCCCGGCTCAGTGATCGGCCCGCAGCAGAGCTACCTGGAGGAGTTAATACATAGCATTTATACACACATATACATTATGATATATATATATATATATACAGATATACATTATGATATATATATATATATATACAGATATACATTATGATATATACACACACACATACATTATGATATGTATACACACATATACATTATGATATATACATACAGATATACATTATGATATATACACACACATATACATTATGATATATACACACACATATACATTATATGTATACACACATATACATTATGATATATACATACAGATATACATTATGATATATACACACACATATACATTATGATATATACACACACATATACATTATGATGTATACACACACACATATACATTATGATGTATACACACACATATACATTATGATGTATACACACACATATACATTATGATATATACACACACAAATACATTATAATATATAAACCAACATATATATTATGATATATACACACACTATACATTATGATATATATATATATACTGGGCTAGATGGCCCCCGACCTGTTTGTCTGAGGGGGGGGTCATAAGGTCAAGTAAAGTGAGGTCAGAGACAGGATCTGTGGTGGGCTGTGAGTCAACAGGAGGAACATATTACCTTATGTTAATAATAATAATATGTGTGTGTATTTGTGTGTGTGCGCGTGCGTGCATGTCCGTGTGCTTGTGTGTGTACAGGAAGCAGAGCAGCATGTGGGTTCAGGGCGACGTCCATCACTCCAAGCAGAAGGCTCTCCAACAGCGACTCCATCGTCGACGGCAACTACAACTACAACCACAGAGCCCCGCCCCCTCTCCCTCCAGTCAGGAGGTTGTGTCCCGCCTCCTCTCCAGCATGGACCACCTTTCAGTCAAACCCACCCTCTGCAAGTCCTACTCCCTGGACGAGGTAAGGGGGCGGAGTCCTTCAGCACCTCCCTCCACCAATCAAATGGCCGAGTCCCAACCGGAAGTAACCCTCTACCTTCAACACCTGATACGTTTAAACACCAACACATGTGGTCCTGTGGGTGTGCATGTGTGTCTGTGCATGTGTGTCTGTGCATGTCTCTGCGTGTGCGTGTGTCGTGTCCGTCGACACACGCACACGCATGCACGTCTGTGCATGTGTGTGTGTCTTTGTGTGTGCGTGTGCATGTGTGTGCATGTGCTTGTGTATGTGCGTGTGTTTAGGATGAGTGCAGGGAGGCGGGTCGAACTCAGGGAGACAGACTGAGAGCACTGAAGAGCCAGCGCACAGCAAGGTACACCGTGTATGTGTATGTGTGTGTGCGTGTGCGTGCACGTGCGCGGACCAGACCCTGGCTAAGGCGGGCTCCGTGTCTCCTGCAGGTCAATCTTCTCCCCCCCCGCCCACGGCTCCCTGCCGCCCCCCCCCAGGGCCTCCAGAGCCCCGCCCCTCTCCTCCCCCAACAGGCTGGTCCGAAGCCTCTCTGCCTCCTCCTCTCCTCTCAAGAGGTGAGATCTCTCTCTCTCTCTCTCTCTCTCTCTCTCTCTCTCTCTCTCTCTCTCTCTCTCTCTCTCTCTCTCTCTCTCTCTCTCTCTCTCTCTCTCTCTCTCTCTCTCTCTCTCTCTCTCTCTCTCTCTCTCTCTCTCTCTCTCTCTCTCTCTCTCTCTCTCTCTCTCATTCATCATATAAGTTATTTTAGGTTTGATGAAAGCTGTTCTAAGAGCCACTAGTTGGTCTACCAGTGATAGCGTTATCACTGGTGATATATAACATTTATGGATGACACAGCATGGTGCTAGACACATAATATAATGTAAAAAAAAAAACATGTTCGTCATAGTGCCTACTGATAGCAAATGTCTAGTAAGAGTGAGCTTTTAAAATAATCCCTCTCTCTCTCTCAGCCTGTTCACCTAGCCGCCCGCTTTGATCCACTGTCGTCGTGGCGACGGCACCCTGATCCACCTCACCTGCCCCGCAGTTGTCTGCCCAAGATGTGGGAGGAGCCTGCAGTGGCCACACCCCTTCCACTCCTCAACTGCAGCTGCACTTTATTTACTGTTGCTATGCTGATGTTTTAAGCACCAAAAGTTTGCACCCCCATTGCATCCGCAGTGTTTAACTACTCATACTCACTGTCTCATACCGACTAACTAATACCATCAAAGACCTATATTTATCACTATATGTTCTCTTATTATAAATATCTGTTATATATATAGTCAGTGTGCGATTTGTCAAAACAACAGAAGGAGGGATGTTATTTTTTTGTTTCTTTATCGTTCCAAAATAAGCCATCAACAGGCCTAATTCTTTTTTTAAGTTAATGGTAGGCCCTATTAGCCTACCTTTCGAACAGTTGAACATTCATCTTAAATCTAAACTAAAAAGACAAAAAAACAAACAGATGTGTCCTCCCATCCCCCCCAACAAATCGCAACCTGTATATAGTGGAAAACTACCATCAAAGACCTATAATTATCTGTCTGTTATATGTATTGATCATAGTGGTAAACTACCATCATAGACCTATACTTAACACTATCTTTTACCTGTTATGTATTGAACGTCCATGGCGATAGTGGTCGGCACTATTTTCAAACATGGAGTCTAACTCCATCATAGTGGACACCTCTGAACACGAGGATTTCTTTACATTAACATTCAGAGCGTTTAACAGACACTCTTATCCAAGGAGACTTAAAATAAACCATTTGTCAGAAGAAGTAGAAACAACAATATATCTCTGTCGGTACAGTAAGGATGTTCATAGAACCAAGTGCTAAGCTCTAAAAATCACTATGTTAACCCATATCCAAAATGCTAAGTACTAAAGATATCTAGGATAAGATGCTACACAATGCTCAGTACTAAAGATAGCTAGGATAAGGTCTCGGTGGAAGGTCGGAGCTCATCCTCTCATGAGGTCTGTGTCATGTTTCATATACGACGAGGCTCATTGCACACTCGTACACAACAACGGTACTAAAGAACACACGCCCCTTCCTTCCTACAACTCAAACAATGCATTACTTCTGATGCGTCCTTTATAGAGCCGTCTGTCCGACCCACTCTAGATCCTCTGAACTCTCACACTGTCCCAGGAGGGACCGACGCAGCTAGGCTCTACGCTTACGCCTCGTTTCCACATACGTATATTTTTCGTATCCGTGCTTCCGTAAATTTACGGAAGGGGTCGCTAGTGTTTTACGTACGGACATGAATTTATTTACGGGCAGCCAAAAAGACGGGGGATCGTATGATAATGGCCGTTTTTAGGAGACCGGTACTTTGGAACATGAGAATCGACATATACAGAGATAAAAACAAAACCAATCAGGCTTGGAAAGAGATCGGCGAGGAGTTTGGCCTGCCAGGTACTTACATGTTTTTGAAAAACATAAAAACGTTCATACGGTATCTCCGTAAAACGACGGCGAAAGTTACAATTTTTGAACGTATATTACGGACATACCGGACAGAAATTTTACGGAGGGGAGGAGTCTCGGAGGAAAAACGGACATTACGGAGAATCACATAGGAATGAATGGACTTTCGGTCGGAGACGGTTGGATCGCATACGAGAATGTACGTATGTGGAAACGAGGCGTTAAGCTAACACTAGGGGAGGGTTAAAATAAAGACATGGCCATATATGGTAGCCCTTCTTCGAGTGATACGATTATCGATACACTGGCACCAAATATCAACATAATATTTTTATTTATTTTCATAATTTTTTACAAAGACGAGGAACTGAAAAACTCAGTTTGGACTGTGAAAAAAGACAGAAGTCCAGCACTTTACCTTTTAACGGTCATTTAGTATTCATAGTTAGGCAAACATCGTGATGCATCGTTGTAGGATTGTCTGACAATATATTGATATTGCTGTAGGTCGATATTATTGGTATCGTTGGCCATGTGTCGGGTATCGTATCGGGAGGTAACCTGTGGTTTCCCCCCCTACCGAACCCTGTCTCTGACCCCACCAATGCTAATAGCTTTTACTCTGCATAGAACAGAAGTGAGGTGGTCCACTGAAGTATGGGTAAGCTGAGGGGACCAGCACTGGGTCTCCTGTTCCCATGGAAACACAATCCAAGCTTGGCTCTCCGCCATCTCCGTGTTGAAGGGAAATACTTTTAAACTTGCTTGAGAGATACGTATTATATTGGAATAAAGAATATGTTTTTCTCTAAACAAGCTTTTTGAAGGCGTTATTATTACACAATAGATGTGTTGTGTTTTTTGTCATTACTTTATTATTGTACTGCAAGCTAGTTGTGTTATGCTTATTGTGTTTGTAATTACATAATTTGGCCACTGGGTGAATGATCATATATGCAAGACACAGAGTTTAACCGAACCACAACATTAATATATGTACAGAACAATAGACAAATAGGATAACAAAGGATGAGTGTGATGAGGAGCCATCAGTACAACTGGCAGGAGAACGGGAGGGGGGGAGTTATCAAACTCATTCGAGGCAATGCATTGTGAAATGACGCTAGGCTAATTCAGCTACAATGCCTCAAAGCTGCTCTACACATTGGTGGTTGCGAGTGAGGTCCCCCCCTTCAGTGTAAAGCATCTGAGTGAGAGAAAAGCACTATATAATAATAGATCAAATGTATATAGCGCTTTTCCCAGTGCTCAAAGACGCTTCACATCGCTTCATAAGCTAAATCATAAGAATAAAAAAAAAGCTAAACAAAACAAAAGATGAAAGGTTAAAAGCAAGGGTGTAAAGGTGTGTTTTAAGGGGAGTTTTGAAAGATGAAAGAGTGTTGGCATTGCAGATGTCGTTGGGGAGGGCATTCCTGAGGGCAGGGGCGGCTGCAGCAAAGGCTCTGTCTCCCCAGGACCGGAGGTTGGTCCTGATTGGGTGTAGGAGGTTGGCATCGGAGGACCTGAGACAACGGGTAGGGGTATGGCGGTGGAGAAGGTCAGAGAGGTAGGGGGGCGCCAGGTGGTTCAGGGCTTTGAAGGTGATGAGTAGTATTTTGAAATCAATCCAGTATTTGAGGGGAAGCCAGTGGGGGTCTTGGAGGACAGGGGTGATGTGGTCTGAGCGGCGGGTGGATGTGAGTATACGGGCTGCAGAGTTTTGAACATATTGCAGTTTATTAAGTAAGTGTTTTGATGAGCCGTATAGGATGGAGTTACATTAATCAAGACAATCTAGTTTTCATTGTCTGGTTTTGTGGAATCGTGTCTGATTCGTGCAGCTGGTGAGGTGCGCACAAGCGCTTGAGTAAAGACATCACTTGTTGCGCAATCGCTAGAAGGATGACGTCACTAGTTCAAAAGTTTGTTGAACAACCCTCCAGGGCTGTCTTTAATGCGTTAACCAAGGACCAGTTAATACAGTTGGCTGCCCATTATGGAATCGAACTTCCTTCCACTCGACTTAAAAGTTATGTCAAACTTTCGGTGAAGTTGGCATTGTGAGCGAAAGGTCTGATTACCGCAGCTGACTATAGGCCTACGTCTGACGAAGAGGATGAGGAAGAACCTCTCGATGATTCAGTTGAGGAGGACCTTAGAAACCCCTCGGTTGCAGACGAAGAGGAAGATCCTCCGCCTCCTAAACCTGCGGCGATGCTGTCTTTTGAGCAGCAGAAAGAGTTGCTTCAAATGCAGCTGGATAACAGTAGAATTCGGCATCAGTTGCAGTTAGAAAGGCTCCGCTCCAGTGAGGAGAATGAACGCGCACAGAGTTCATTAGAACACCAAAAGCTAGAGCTTGGTAGAGCAGGTCCTAAGCTCGATATAGCAACTAGTCTACGCTTGCTTCCTCACTTTAATGAGAAAGACGTTGATAACTTTTTTGTTCTGTTTGAGCGAGTGGCTGATACACAAGACATGCCTGATACACACCGTGCGCTTATGCTTCAGAGCCGTCTCACAGGAAAGGCACAGCGAGCTTTCTCTGCCTTAACTGTTGAAGAGGCCTGTGATTATGACATTGTGAAAGCTTCTGTGTTAATTCCAGAGGCTTATCGTCAACGCTTTAGGAATATGCGGAAACGGTTGGACCAAAGAAACGTTGAGTTTGCAATTGCACCTGCAATGTCGGCGTTTGGACACAAGCGGCGTTGTAACGACAGAAAAAGTAATTAGTTAGATTACCCCGTTACTGAAAAAATAACGGAGTTACCTAACGGCGTTACTTTAAACTGCGTTATTCCAAACACTGCTCTCCTTACATGTTCCCCTGTTTTGGCAGCACCAGCCCCTACCTGGCTAGCGTCCACATGCAGTTTGAACCGGCCGTTCAAACTGCATGTGGACACTAGCCAGGTAGGGGCTGGTGCTGTTTTGCTCCAGGAGGACGAGCAAGGCATCGATCGCCCAATTCGTTTTTTTTCTAGAAAGCTTCTCTCCTATCAGTCTAGCTACTCTGTGATTGAAAAAGAAGCATTGGGGTTTATTTGGGCACTTCAACACTTTTACGTTTATGTGGGGGGGTGCTGTTTCTCTGGTGGTGTATTCTGACCATAATCCTTTGACTTTTTTACAGTCACTTCAGAACCCCAACCAGCGGTTAATGCGCTGGGCTCTTTTTCTTCAGCCATTTAATTTAGATATACTTCGTATTAAGGGCTTGCATAATGTGATTGCTGATGCCCTATCCGGTGCTCTCACAGACTAATATTTGGTCATGTGTGTTTCTCCATGTTTTCGTTCGTCTGCTTTGTTTTCCAGGGTCCGGATGACAAAGCTTTTGGACACAATGGAAAACGCCTTCAGCGAAAAAGGGGGTTTAGTTGGGGATAGTTTCGTGATTTAGTTATTGTTTTGTAATTTTTGTGTGCACCACCTATTACGCACATTTAGTGAATTGGTGTAATGGTTGTGGGGTTGGTGTCTTTTGATACTTTGCAAGCCTCTTCTTAAGGGGGGGGGGGGGGGGGGGTGTTACAGCCACATTGGCCTTTCAGTTGTCATTGTGTGTGTGCTACCCGTTTTGTCTGCCTTGCTCTCATAGGCCTGGTCCCACATGTTCCAGGATGGGGGTTTCCCCGTGTACGGGGCGTGTCCCTGTGAACCGGATAAAAGTGGGCCAGGCCTCCAAGAGACGCGGCGCGAGATATGGTTTGTGTTTTGCTCTGATTGTCAAGACCAGTTTTGTTTCATGCTTTTCGCGCAATTAAAACAAAAAACGTGGATTGTCACGTTGTCTCCTGCCACGTTTCTTTGTTACGTCTGATCCGCGTAACAGTGGACCAGAGTTTCGGCGGCTGAGGGTGATAGGGAGGGACGGAGACGAGTGATGTTCCTGAGGTGGAAGAAGGCTGTTTTTGTAATCTGATTTACATCAGGGAAGAATGAGAGGGTGGGGTCAAGGATGATACCTAAGTTGCGGATGTGAGTGGAGGGGGTGACATGGGAACCATCAATATTAAGTGAGAAGTCCTGGGTGGAGTGGGTGAGGCAGATTGGGCCAATGATGAGGATTTCGGATTTTTTGCAATTTAGTTTGAGGACGTTTTGTTGCATCCAAGTTTTGACATCAGTGAGGCAGGTGGTGAGGGTACAAAGGGTGGCTGCAGAGATGGTGTTGGTGGAGAGGTAGATCTGGAGAGGTAGATCATCCTCCCACTCGGTCTGATTTGACCGAGTGGGAGGATGTAGATATAATTTCAATCCTTCTTCTTAAATTGTTAAATGTTATTCAGAAATTATAATTGCTTTCACGTAAATTTTTGTTATATTATTACAAGTGTGCAACATACGTTTGGTGTGTATGACGTCACTTCACTGCTACTTGAATGTTGTTCTGCACTCAAACCGATGCTGCGCACTTTGTCGATGTCCCACAGGACACTCAACCTTTAGCATTTTATTCAGGGTTAACCCTAACCCTAACCCTTTTCCCCTCAAATGCTCTAAAAGTCATACTGCAACCTAGCCTGGCTAGGCTCCACAAAACCCTATATTGTGGAGGTAGAGCTTTAGACTGATGGGGGCCTGGTGGAAGTCCCTGAGGTAGTCAAACAACTCCATAGTGATAAAGCCCGAGGGATATTGAGATCCAGCCAGAAATGCTGAAAGCTCTGGGTGAATAGGGGATGTCTTGGTTGACACGCCTATTCAACATTGTGTTGGAGTCTGGGAAAGTGCCAAAGGAGTGATAAACCGGGGTGATGGTTCCCCTGTTCAAAAAGGAGGACCAGAGAGTGTGTGTTAATTACACTTGCCCAGGTAAAGTCTACTCCAAGGTACTGGAAAGGAGGGTTCGGCCCCGGACGTGGAACCATGGTCCAGATCATCACTCTCGCAAGGATCCTGGAGGGGGGCTAGGAGTATGGCCATCCGATCTACATGTGTTTTGTGGATCTGGAGAAGGCATATGACGGGGTCCCCCGGAAGATCCAATCTCTGTACTCCCAAAGCGAGATTTGTGTCCGCGTTCTTGGCAGCAAGTCTGTTTTGTTCCCGTTGGGTGTTGGCCTCCGCCAGGGCTGCGCTTGTCACCAATCCTGTTTGTGATATTATTATTACAGAAAATCAGCGTAGTCACGGTAGGAAGGGGTTGCAGTTTGGTGGTCTGAGGACCCTATCACTGCATTTTTGAAGATTATGTGGTCCTGATGGCATCATCAGCCTGTGACCTTCAGCACTCACTTGATCGGCTCTCAGCCAAATGTGAAACGGCTGGGACGAGGATCAGCACCACTAAATCCAGTGGTTTGCATACTCCGGGTAGGGAATGAGTCCTTAGCTCAAGTGAAGGAGTTGAAGTACCTTGGGGTCTTGTTCCTGAGTGAGGGAACGAAGGAGCGCAAGATTGGCCAGAGAAGCAGCGGAGGTGGTGTTGTAGTAGTTTACAACACCAACGAAAAGGAAGCTGAGCCACAGGGCACAGCTCTCGATTTACCGGTCGATCATCATTCCTATCCCCCCTATGGTCATGAGGGATGGGTGATAACTGAAAGGACGAGATAGCGGGTATAAGTGACAAAATATTGGTTTTCTCAGGAGGGTGGCTAACGTCTCCCTTAGAGTAAGGGTGAGAAGCTCAGCCATCCATGAGGAACTCTGAGTAGAGCTGCTGCTCCTCTGCGTAGAAAGGAGTCAGTTGAGGTCATTCGGGCATCTGGTAAAGATGCCAACTGGGCGTCTCCCTAGGGAGGTGTTCCAGGCACGACCAGTGGGGAGGGGACTTCAGGAAAGACCCAGGACTAGGTGGAGAGATTATATCTAAACACTTGCCTGGGAACGCCTCGGCATCCCCCTGTTAGAGCTAATCAATGGTGCCCGGGAAAGGGAAGTCCAGGGCCCCCTGGTAGAGCTGCTGCCCCTCAAACCGACCCCGGATAAGCGGATGCGAGACGGGTGAGGAGTGTCTGATAATATTCTATGTCTAATTAAAATCTAAGATATTTTACATCATCCTATACCCAAATGCACAGATGACAGGAGCATTCTTTGGAACACAGTATAATCTACTTCTTTGTTCTACAATAGCTCTGTACCAAACTCTGGGTTTGGTTAAACAGCTGGCAGCTGGGTGTGACATGGAATGTGAAGTCGATGAGCTGGAATTATAGGGGAGTCAAAACACGCCAGTCAACAGTCAGAGTTTAGCCACTGTTGGAAGTGAAATGGCGCAGCAAAACCCTCCACTGGACAGGGACAGATACTGCTGTTCAATCTGTCTGGATCTGCTGCGTAATCCAGGGACTCTCGCTTGTGGCCACAGCTACTGTTTGGACTGTATCACGAAACACTGGGAAAATGAGGCTAAGAGGGGAGTCTACAGCTGTCCCCAGTGCAGACAGACCTTCAAAAGAAGACCAGCTCTGGTAAAGAACACCATTCTATCCGATGTCATGGAGGATCTCAAGAGAACACGACTGAGAGACGCTCCCCCTGACCACTGCTATGCTGGACTTGAAGACGTGGGCTGTGATGTCTGTACGGGGAGGAAGATGAAGGCCATCAAGACCTGTCTGGTGTGTCTGGTTTCTTACTGTGAGGAGCACCTCCAGAGTCACTATGAAGTTCCAGGGTTGAAGAGACACAAGCTGGTGGAACCAGCAGCCGACCTTCAGGACAACATCTGCCCCCGTCACAACGAGCTTATGAAGATTTTCTGCCGTCAGGATCAACAAGTTATCTGTCATTTGTGTTCCCTTGATGAACACAGAAGACACGACACAGTTTCGACCGAAGCTGAAAGAAATGAACGTCAGAAGGAGCTCAGCGGGCATCAGAGGGCTACACGGGCGAGAGTCAAGGAGGTTGAACAAGACCTTGAGGCTCTTCCACTGGAGATGGACTCCATCATCAAGTCTGCTGATGAAGCAGGGAAACGTGCTGATGAGATCTTTGCTGACTTTATCCATTCCGTTGAGGGACGATGCTCTGAGGTTAAAGAAGAGACCAGGACCGAGAAGGAAGCTGGACTCAGGCGGGTCCAGGACCTGAGGAACAGCCTGGAGCAGGAGCTGATCCAGATGAAGGCGAGTGGAGATGACCTGGATCGTCTCTCCCAGACACAGTCATGTCACCTTTCTACAGAAATATCCCTGGAACTATTCTATCAGGAGGTCCACAGGCCAACCAACCAGAGACGTTCGTACAACACAGCACTTCAACAACTTGGCTGTGTATCTGGCAGAGATGAAGGATAAACTGGAGCTATTTCTCAAAGACAACAGCGCCCACCTTTCACTAGCAGAGGCTCTGGTGGAAGTGTTACCCCCAGAACAGCCGCACACCAGAGAACAATTCTTAACATATTCATGTGAAATGAGCATCGACCCAAGTACAACTCGCCTGCTTCTGACTCAGAGCAACAGAGTTGTAAAACAAGTCTGGGCAGCAGGGGGGTGTAGGAGTAAAGAGAGTCTGACTGGACGCCATTACTGGGAGGTGAAGCGGACAGGGTTCGTCACTATCGCCGTGGGATATAAGGACAGCTCATGGGATCATCAAGGGTTTGGAAAAGACACCCAATCTTGGGCTCTGATTATTCGGCCGAATTCTATTCAATTTCAACATAACACATTCACCATTCATATCCCAGGCTATTGTTCCTCCAGAGTGGGCGTGTACCTGGACTACAGGGCCGGTACTCTCCGTTTCTACAGCATCTCTGACAGCATGACTCTGCTCCACGAGGTCAAGACCACATTCACAGAGCCCCTCTATGCTGGACTTCGGCTGGATGGGCTAAAAACTGGAGGCACTGCTGAGTTCTGCTATCTTCTGCAGCTATAGGTTAACACGTGATGCAGTGTTATAAACAGTGTTACCCTCTACAGCTATAGGTGAACACATGATACAGTGCCAGAGCATTATCAATACTATTTTTTGGGGAATCAGGTTAGTCAACAATTGTGACTATTGAATCAATTATATACGGGTTTCCTTAGTCCAATAATTAGTTATTGAATACACACAGGGCCGTATATTATAAAATGGGTACTGTCTTTTAGTCTGTGGGATGATAAAGTCCTTGGCCCAGGCTGAAGTGTCTTTGGGTGACTCATGAATGAGTCTCTGCTACGAATTGTATACGTCACCGCTGGTCTCTCGAGCATAGGGCCGGTAAATCAATAAATTCCTCGTGTCTTATGATGGCTGCACATGTTAACGCTAGCAGCTCTACTCCCATCAAACCATTCTGGACTAATACAACTGCCATCATTCAGGCCTTTTAAGGTTTATCAGTTATGTTTTCAGGTTTGGTTCTCGTGCTTACTGTGAAAGAGTGCTGCCTTAGCTTGGATCCTAATTAATTATTACATTTAATGACATGATTAGACATTATAAAAATTGAAAGATTTGAAAATGATATTACAAAATCAAAACAAATACGAGCCATACAATGTTTATTTGGTTGGATGAAGATTGTAATTATTATAACTTAGCATTTGCTAAGTTAATTTGTGTTAATAGTGCCACTAAAGATTAAAACCTAAAAATGTAAGGCTTAAATTCTTAAATTCATCTCATTATTTTAAATGATGCTACTATACCGTTTGAGACCTATAACATCAGTTAACAGAGTATTGTAATGCTGTAATTATGATATCGGACAATAAAATGTGTTTGGGTCGGCTTAGCTCAGGATGTTGAGCAGTTGTCTTGTAACCGAAAGGTTTGTAGTTCGGTCCCCAGCTCTTCCTAGCTGAGTGTTGATGTGTCCCTGAGCAAGACACTTAACCCTAACTGCTCCTGACGAGCTGGCTGTCGCCTTACATGGTTGACTCTGCCGTCGGTGTGTCAATGTGTGTATTAACCGATTTAAGTCGCTTTGGATAAAACCGTCTGCTAAATGGCCTAATTGTAATCATCTGCACAGTGAGTCTAAAGGTTGAGATGTGGCAGTGCTGTCTGAGCGTTCGTTGAGGCTCTCCTGGTGGTTTGAAATTTAGCTTCAGGCAGTCCTCTGCTAGAGGCTCCACGAGGAGTTCACCAGTCGACCATTGTCAGCTCAATGCCTTTACATACAAGAAATGTCTTGTTTTCCTTGCAGCGATAAGTCCCAAATGCTTCCTAGCGGGTCCGGTCCAAACCCAAAATCTGTTAAAAGGCAATGGCGCCCCCTGGTCGCTCCACCAGATGGTGCTCTAACTGACCAGACGCCTCCCCAGCCGTCTTCAATCTAGTGCCTCATGAAGGGAAGGCACCACAACATGTAGTTCTCCCCCGCAGATGAGAACATACAGGGCCCTCATTACCGACATAATCAGAAAGTCCAGAACGACCACCATACACCTCGCTCCCTAATAGGCCACATGGAGTGTTGTTACCTCACCTTTATGTGCTGATATGTCCTGTTGCCATTTCCCCTGTAAACTTCAGCACCGGTACTTTGCCTAGCTCACTAACCTATTAATTAGTTCAAATGGTTCAACGTAATCCTAAAAGGTGGCTACATTGTACACCAGCGCCGCAGAGCCGGGGTGCGCAGTTTACGTGCGTTAAGTTCCGCCCCTAGCACCAATAGGAAGCGTCGCTCTGCAGCACCGTTGTGATTATGTCTTGAAAGCAGCAGATCAACAAACATAGTCGGTATAGGCTACGATAACGGTATGCCAGTTGTTTTATGTCTACATGTCTATGATGCAGATGATCCTCTGTTTGTGCTTACAATGAAAGTCACATTAATTAATAGTTAGGCCTACTGTATCTACTGTCGGGTACTTTGTTTACGGTTTATTCACTTTACACACTTTATTTATTCATTGCTCATTATTTTTGCATTTTGGAATAATTCATCTGGTGGCATCATCAGCCTGTGACCTTCAGCACTCACTTGATCGGCTCTCAGCCAATATGAAGTGGCTGGGATGAAGATCAGCACCACTGAATCCAGTGGTTTGCCTACTCCGGGTAGGGAATGAGTCCTTAGCTTAAGTGAAGGAGTTCAAGTACTTTGGGGTCTTGTTCGTAATTGAGGGGACGTGAGATTGGCCAGAGAAGCAGCGGAGGCAGCGTTGTAGTAGTTTACCACACCGTTGTGACAAAAAGAGAGCTGAGCCGCAAGGCAAAGCTCTCGATCTACTGGTCAATCTTCGTCGCTATCCTCACCTATGGTCATGAGGGATGGGTGATGACTGAAAGGACGAGATTGCGGATATAAGTGGCAAAAATTGGTGGGGGGCTAACATCTCCCTTAGAACTTTGAGTAGAGCCGCTGCTCCTGTGTTTAGAAAGTCAGTTGAGTTGATTCAGGCATCTGGTAACGATGCCCACTAGGGAAGTGTTCCAGGCACGTCCAGTGGGGAGCTGATCTTGGGGAGACCCAGGACTAGGTGGAGAGATTATGTCTCAACACTTGCCTGGGAACAACTCGCGATCCCCCCGTCAGAGCTGACCAATGTGGCCTGGGAAAGGGAAGTCCGGGCACCCGGGTAGAGCTGCTGCCCTCGCAACCCGATAAGCGGATGCAAGAAGAGTGATGGGTGTCTGATATTATTCTATATCTAATTAAAATATAATATATTTTATATCATCCTATAACGAAATGCAAAGATGACCAGAGCTTTCTTTCGAACAACGTATAATCTAATTCTTTGTTCTTCAACAATAGCTCTGGGTGGGGTTAACCAGCTGGTAGCTGGGTGTGATATGGCGTGTGAAGTCGATGAGCTGGATTTATAGGGGAGTCAAAACACATCAGTCAACAATCAGACTTTAGCTGCTGTTGGAAGCGAAATGGCGCAGCAAAACCCTCCGCTGGACCGGAACAGATACAGCTGTTCAATCTGTCTGGATCTGCTGTGTAATCCAGGGACCCTCACTTGTGGCCACAGTTTCTGTTTGGACTGTATCACAAAAAACTGGGACAATCAGGCTGAGAGGGGAGTCTACAGCTGTCCCCAGTGCAGACAGACCTTCGAAAGAAGACCAGCTCTGGTAAAGAACACCGTTCTAGCCGATGTCATGGAGGATCTCAAGAGAACACAACTGCGAGATGCTCCCCCTGACCACTGCTATGCTGGACCCGAAGACGTGGGCTGTGATGTCTGTACGGGGAGGAAGATGAAGGCCATCAAGACCTGTCTGGTGTGTCTGGTTTCTTACTGTGAGGATCACCTCCAGAGTCACTATGAAGTTCCAGGGTTGAAGAGACACAAGCTGGTGGAACCAGCAGACGACCTTCAGGACAACATCTGCCCCCGTCACAACAAGCTCATGAAGATTTTCTGCCGTCAGGATCGACAAGCTATCTGTCATTTGTGTTCCCTTGATGAACACAGAAGACACGACACAGTTTCAGCCGATGCCGAGAGAAATGAACGTCAGAAGGAGCTCAGCGGGCATCAGAGGGCTACACGGGCGAGAGTCAAGGAAGTTGAACAAGAACTTGAGGCTCTTCCACTGGAGATGGACTCCATCATCCGGTCAGCTGATGAAGCAGTGAAACGTGCTGATGAGATCTTTGCTGACTTTATCCGTTCCGTTGAGAGACGATGGTCTGAGATAACAGAAGAGACCAGGACCGAGCAGGAAGCTGGACTGAAGTGGGTCCGGGACCTGAGGAAGAGCCTGGAGCAGGAGCTGGTCCAGATGAAGGGGAGTGGAGATGACCTGGAACGTCTCTCCCAGACACAGAGTCACGTCACCTTTCTGCAGAAATATCCCAGGAACTATTCTATCAGGAGGTCCACAGCCCGACCCACCAGAGACGTCCGTACAACCCAGCGCTTCAACAACTGGGCTTTGGCTCTAACCGAGATGAAGGATAAACTAGAGCTATTTCTCAAAGACAACAGCGCCCACCTTTCACTAGCAGAGGCTCCGGTGGAAGTCTTACCCCCAGAACAGCCGCACACCAGAGCACAATTCTTAACATATTCATGTGAAATGAGCATCGACAACTCGCACAACTCGCCTGCTTCTGACTCAGAGTAACAGAGGAGTTGTAAAACAAGTCGGGACAGCAGGGTGGTGTCGGAGTAAAGAGAGTCTGACTGGCGACATTACTGGGAGGTGAAGTAGACAGGGTTTGTTAAATGTGTATTGTCTTTTAGTCTGTGGGATGATTAAGTCCTTCATGCAGGTTGGAGTGTCTTTAGGTGACTCATTAATGAGTCTCTGCTACGAGTTTTGTACCGCTGGTCTCTTGAGCATAGGGCTGGTAAATCAATGGATTCCTCCTGTGTCTTACGATAGCTTCAGGAGGAATACAGCTGCCATCATTCAGGCCTTTTAAATATGATTCATTCAAAATGGGAGGTTTATCAGTTATGTTGTCAGGTTTGGTTCTCGAGGTTACCATGAAAGAATGCTGCCTTAGCTTGGATCCTAATTAATTATTGCATTCAATGACAGGATTATAAAAATGGAAATATTTGAAAAATATATTACAAAATCGTATCAAATGAGCTATCATTGTTTATTTGGTTGGATGGAGATTGTTTTTTTTGTGTTAAAAGTGCCACTAAAGATTAAAACCTAAAAATCAATAATTGTATGTTCTTAAATTCATTTCATTATTTTAAATGATGCTACTATACAGTTTGTGACCTTTCATATCCGTTAACACCAATAGGAAGCGTTGCATTGCAGCACCGCTTTGACAACTCTTGAAAACAGCAGATCAACAAACATAACGCTACCATAATGTTATACCAGTTGCTCTTTGACTACATATTTTGCCCTGATGCCCATGAATCTCTGTATGGTAAATCCCGGCTTGAGTCCTGTACAAATGGAGATTGTTGATGCAGTAGATGAATAATTCCACAATGCAAAAAGAATGAGCACTGACAATAAAAAATGTAAATAAAGTGACTAAACCGTCAATTAAGTGCCCAACAGTACTGAGGTTGTTGATCTGCTTCTTTCAAAACATATCACAACGGTGCAGCAGCGCGCCGCTTCCTATTGGTGCCAGGGGCGGCTTTTGACCCGCGTGAATTGTGCACCGCTGCGCTTCGGCGCCGGTGTGTGGCCGGCTTTAGTGTTACCATGATTGAATCCAAACTGGTACGGCCTCCTTTAGCGGCGGCTTACTTCCAGACCTCCGTCACGTCAAACCCTCCTATATAAACGCAGATGACTAACTAATACACATACTTCACATTTCATATTCAAACACACACACACACACGTCAGCTCCGCCCTGTGAAGGCTCCTGGGAGGAGCTCTCTCTCTCTCTCTCTAGCGCTGGTCTCCAAGCCACCTGGACCTGTAGACGCTAAAGTCGGCCACACACCGTTGCGAAGCGCCGCGGTGCGCATTTAACGCGCGTCCAATGCCGCCCCGAGCACCAATAGGAAGCGTCGCGCTGCAGCACCTATCTGATTATGTTTTGAAAGCAGCAGATCAACAAACATAGTCGGTATAGGCTACCATAACTTTATACCAGTTGTTTTATGACTAAATATATTGCCCTGATGCCCACGATCCTCTGTTTGTGCTTACAATGATCACATTCACAACGTGACATTTGTTGCCCGTTCGCGTTGTCGCCGAAGTTTTGTCGCGCCACAAATCATAATCTGTCGCTGTGCAAGTTTTGTCGAATTTGTCGCGCCATCACAAGATAACCACCATTGCATGTCTTTACCTTTTATGGAAAAGGGAGAGACGTCGGAGGACCCGACGCGTTTTATTCATAATATTGTAATGACCACGGAAGAGGCAGTGAATGAAGTATTGATTAGACAGAGATTTATTAGATAGGCCTACCTAATAAACCGTTGGAACACACAAGACCGGAAACCATAGCAACGCCGGTAAACAAACCCAGAGCAGCCCAATCCCTATGAGAGCTCCCCGCCCTACGGCCATTCGGAGGCGCACAGAGCTTTTGGCCGTGATATTATGTATACAATTATATTATATTATATACTTAAGCAATAGATCACGCCAGGCTGTGGTATGTGCTCATTATACCACTGTTAAGGGGCGTTGTCCGGCCCCGACGCGCAGCGGAGGGCCGGCGACACACAGTGGCATAACAGTAACCGTTTATACAACGGTTACTGTTATGGCGAAACGAAAGTCATAGACACACTACATTTGAAAAGAAACCAAGAAAGTCAAAGTAGCCGTTTCATTCAAGAATACAAAAAAGTAGTCCCTCCTGGCTAGCGCTATTCATCGACGGTCGCTATGCAACACACTTTAGCGTCCCTCCGAGAGAAGGCTCCGATAGAGAGGTTCGCCGGCAATTTATCCTATAGAGCAGTTCACTCGCCGTGTGCCTAAGCTTTCGTTAGTCTCTCCATCGCCTTGCTCACTCCCGGAGTAACAACATTTACACCCTCTCCATCATCCAACATATGTTTTACTTTGTAACTGTTTCTACCTCCAGGCGCGGAGTGATATGCAAACTTTCACAAAATGATCGGGCGTCATAGCAGTTATGTATACGCTCATTATACAACAGTTGGGAACCAATCAGATCGCTGGATTTAGGTCCCCCGTTGTATAATTAAGCAATAGATCACGACAGGCTGTGGTATGTGCTCATTATACCACTGTTAAGGGGCGTTGTTCGGCCCCGACGCACAGCGGAGGGGGTGAGGGAGAAGGGGTGGGGGAGGGGCGTGTGAGGGCAAGATGGCGGATTGTACATCGGCAACTGTAGGCTTCTGCTGCCTGTCTTGGCCAGGACACTTGAAAAGGAGATTTTTAATCGCATTGAGGTATTTGTGTTCAGGCACGGCGTTATGGGTGGGCCTGACGGACCCAGGCCCACCCACTGTTCAACAGGCCCACCCAAAACTTTTCTCAAAAAAATAAAAAATAAAATAATATATTATATATTTAATTTATTGCACGGTTCTTTTCAATGCTGTGGAATGAAAGCGTCAAGGGAAGTGTTTTTGCCTCTGAATCACGTCTTTGATATCACTCCACATGTCAGGTATTCATAAACCCCAGCGTATTCGGTTGCTAAGCAACGTAAACGTCTTATGCAGACTATTTCTTTGCTAATCAACGCTACGAATAGTAATTATAAAAAGACAGACCTTGTGAAGTTCTTTTTTTGCATTGGCAATATAGCCTTTAACTTCACGTCTAATAGCCTCCAGTCCATCACCGCATCAGTGACAGACACGATTGATTTGATCGAGAACCTCAAACAAGAACTGACAAACATGCGCTCAGGTGACTGTGCGTTCTTAAACATGTTGGCAACAACAAATAAGATTATGGAGGATCATGATGTCAACAACTGGGATGTACCCAGTTTGCCCTCCCGCTCAAGAAATCTCCCAGGCCGATTTGAGGGAAGTATCTTCACATGCACGTTGGGGAAATCGACAAGAGTGAGGAGTGACAGTGACCTGCGCAACATTTCCAACGCGCTAATAGACTGCCAGGTTAATGAACTGAACAACCGATTCCACAGTGACACCTATGGGCTCATGTCATCTGCAGCAATCCTGATGTCCCCATCCTCGATATAAATGACACCACTTTGGCTACTAAAGCGAACTCTCTCAATGATACAGGAAAGCGCTCGATAACCATATCAGAGTCGGAGCTCGCAGTGTTTGTGCAACTCAGAGAGAAATAAAAACAGAGGAGAACATCTCAAAAGTATTCTTGAAGTGATGGACATATGCAATGAGGACGTTTTCCCGAATATCCATGCTTTCAAGCTCTGATTACACAATGACATCCTGTTTAGTTGAACGCGTCTTTTCCAGTGTCAACCGAATTAAAACAGCAAATAGGAGCACCATGCTTACAACTCGCCTTATGTCCCTCTGTCTGTTGACATTTGAGAGACAGCTTACAGTAACTCTCGACTTCGATGAAATCATTGACATTTTCAAGAGCAAACCCCGCCGATTACTCCTGTAAATGAATTAATACATTTTCTTCTCATGCTCTCTCTTCTTCCCATGCCTATCTATTTTCATGTTTGGCAATCTTTTAAGCCTGCCTGTTGGCGCAAAACTACCCAGTTGTTATTTTGATGTTCTGCCCTTAAGGATATTGTTAGTTTGCCTGATAAGTTAAAGGCTTCTGAAAGGCTTTGTTTTTTAAATGCAGCAAAATAAATGTTGATATTGATGCCTGCTCTGATTTGCGTTAAAGGGCTTGTTACGAGAGTGGCGTATGTGTGTGCGCGAGAATGTCTGTGTGTGTGTGTGTGTGAGTGACGTCAGCGAATGAGTCGACGAATGAGTGAACGAGCGATTGAGCGAGTGTCAGTCTAGGAGGAATTAAACAAGACCGGTTGTGTTTCCGAGTTACGTGTACTGTTGAATAAAGTACCAAACGCCGAGAATCCGTGCCCGTGTCTTCCGACCTATAAACAGACCCACTGCCGGTTATAGTGAAGGGTGTTACCCCCGAAAGGACATCGGCCCTGGAGGGTACGTCTCCCCTGTGCTCCCGGACTACGGTCTGAGAGCCAAGAAACAGGAAAGGTGTAACAGGCTGTTAACCTTCTGACTTCGGATGACCGTGAATTGGCGGTAGACTATTGTATTAGTTATTATCTCGTAGTAGCCTAAATTTGAATGCATGTTCCGTATAATAAGCCAAGCTCAGTCAGTCTGTTGCGATGTCGAAATATTGTTGAAAACTTAAACAATTCAACAGAATGACGAAATAGTCGGCCTCATGTTATACGAGCAGAACTAAACTACGAGGGAAATATTCGATTCCTGACTACTTTTACAGTCTATCTATAGGCCTTATGTCTATAAAGTGACGCGCTAAAGCATGATGCGTAATTGAGATTCCAAAAGCGCTCTTCTTTGTTCAGATCCAAGGAGAGCGATCGCGGATGGGTCCGTCCTATCCAACGAAATATTAAAGAGCATCAAGCTATTAAAATCTCTAATATGCACAGATAATATAACAGTAGGCCTATATTAGTCATTTTTATTAGGTAAACAGGGATTTGATAACGTTTTTAATTTAAGGACCACCCACAATTGGTCGGGCCCACCCACAACTGGAATCCTGACGCCGTGCCTGTTTGTGTTACCGTTGGGCCTCAGTAACACTAGCCACCACGGCCCAACGGTAACACAAGCCACCACGGCCCAACGGTAACACAAGCCACCACGGCCCAACGGTGACACAAGCCACCACGGCCCAACGTTAACACAAGCCACCGCAGCCCAACGTTAACACAAACCACCACAGCCCAACGGTAACACAAACCACCGCGGCCCAACGGTAACACAAACCACCGCGGCCCAACGGTAACACAAACCACCGCGGCCCAACGGTAACACAAACCACCGCGGCCCAACGGTGACACAAACCACCGCGGCCCAACGGTGACACAAACCACCGCGGCCCAACGGTAACACAAACCACCGCGGCCCAACGGTAACACAAACCACCGCGGCCCAACGGTAACACAAACCACCGCGGCCCAACGGTAACACAAGCCACCGCGGCCCAACGGTGACACAAACCACCGCGGCCCAACGGTAACACAAACCAATACGGGCCAACGGTAACACAAACCACCGCAGCGAGTAATATTTTAAAATAAATAACGTTTAGCAACAAAGTGTAGCCTAATCTACAGACTAAACGTCTCACCTGGGAGAGTTTGTCGACGGCGTGGCCGTTATCTTGATCCTGCTGTTGTCTTGCAACTTCCGCGTCTGCACGCGTGTGTGTGCGTGCGCGTGTGCGCGGTTTGTGTGTATGCGGTGTGTGCGTGCTTGTGCACGTGTGTGCGTGCGTGCTGTGTGTTTGTGAGCTTCAGGCTGCTTTGCACATGCACAGTGGACCAAGTGCGGAGCTACATGTCCAACAGGCCAGCTATTATAGTAGTAAGATTAAGTTGTAGTGCTTTCATGGGTTATTTACCGGATCCTTTTCGACTCTTTATACTGGTAAACTTTAATTTAACTGATTTTTTTCAAGAGTTTAATGGCAAGCTTTAGTTCTGAATGAAAATAATCGTAGAAAATGAATTTTAGTTTTGTTTTGTATTCCAAAAAATTTAACAAAAAGTGAACTTTAAAAGAAAATAGCCTCCTTTGTACTCAGACTCGCTAAAACTTGGTATTTGCAGCCACCATTGATATGGCTCTGTGAAATACTATTTTAGCATATATTCTTCTATATCTATACCTCTCTGGAAACCCTCACCTTATTGTGGTGGAGAGGTTTGCTTGTCCCTGTGAACCGGAGGTCTGTGTTGTCTGGAGCCTTGTGCTCCTGGTAGGGTCTCCCATGGCGGAGTTGTCTCAGGTGAGGGGCCAGACGTAGAATTGTTCAAAACACCCCATGGAAAATCGGGAGAGGAGCAGAGGCCGTGCCCGGAGGAAGCCCTGTGCCCCCGTCTGAAGGTGGTTCCCCTGTTCAAATAGGGGGACCAGAGAGTGTGTGCCAATTACAATTGCCCTGGTAAAGTCTGCTCCAAGGTACGTGAAAGGAGGGTTTGGCCGATCGTTGGACCTCAGATTGAAGAGGAACAATGCGGTTAAGCGATCCAATCTCTGTACTCCCAAAGCTAGAGCTGTGTCCGCATTCTTGCACTCACTGGATCGGCTCGCAGCCAAGTGTGAAGCGGCTGGGATGAGGATCAGCTGCGCTAAATCTGAGGCCATGACTCTCAGCAGGAATCCGGTGGTTTGCCTACTCCGGGTAGGAAATGAGTGCTTAGCTCAAGTGAAGGAGTTCAAGTACCTCGGGGTCTTCTTCGTGAGTGAGGGGACGACGGAGCGCGAGATTGGCCAGAGAATTGGAGCAGCCTCGGGATCCCCCCAACAGAGCTTGTCAATGGGGCCCAGGAAAGGGAAGTCTGAGGCCCCCAGCTGGAGCTACTGCCCCCGCGACCCGACCCCGGATAAGCGGTTTGAAGATGAGTGATGAGTGTGGGATATTATTCTATATCTAATCAAAACAAGTTATTTGACGTTATCCTATAACCAGATGCACAGATGACAGGAGCATTCTTTAGCACACAGTATAATCTACTTCCTTGTTCTAGAACAATAGCTCTGTACCAAACTCTAGGTTAAGTTAACCTGCTGGGAGCTGGGTGCGTCAGAAAAGGAATGTGAAGTAGATGAGCAGGAATATCAGGGGACTCACAACTTTAACAGTCAGAGTTTAGCTGCTGTTGGTAGCGAAATGGCGCAGCAAAACTCTCCGCTGGACCGGGACAGATACTGCTGTTCAATCTGTCTGGAGCAGCTGTGTAATCCAGGGACTCTCACTTGTGGCCACAGCTACTGTTTGGACTGTATCAGACAACACTGGGACAATCAGGCTTTGAGGGGAGTCTACAGCTGTCCCCAGTGCAGACAGACCTTCGAAAGAAGACCAGCTCTGGTAAAGAACACCATTCTAGCCGATGTCATGGAGGATCTCAAGAGGACACGACTGCGAGACACTCCCCCTGACCACTGCTATGCTGGACCCGAAGACGTGGGCTGTGATGTCTGTACGGGGAGGAAGATGAAGGCCACCAAGACCTGTCTGGTGTGTCTGGTTTCTTACTGTGAGGAGCACCTCCAGAGTCACTATCTAGTCGCTGGGTTGAAGAGACACAAGCTGGTGGAACCTACAGCAGACCTTCAGAACAACATCTGCCCCCGTCACAACGAGGTCATGAATGTTTTCTGCCGTCAGGATCAACAAGCTATCTGTCATTTGTGTTCCATTGAAGAACACAGAAGCCACGACACAGTTTCAGCCGAAGCTGAAAGAAATGAACGTCAGAAGGAGCTCAGCGGGCATCAGAGAGCTACACAGGCAAGAGTCAAGGAGGTTGAACAAGAACTTGAGGTTCTTCAACAGGAGATGGACTCCATCAACCGGTCTGCTGATGAAGCAGTGAAACGTGCTGATGAGATCTCTGCTGATCATATCCGTTCCATTGAGAGACGAAGGTCTGAAGTCATAGAAGAGACCAGGACCGAGCAGAAAGCTGGACTGAAGTGGGTCCAGGACCTGAGGAAGAACCTGGAGCAGGAGCTGGTCCAGATGAAGAGGAGTGGAGATGACCTGGCTCGTCTCTCCCAGACCCAGAGTCACGTCACCTTTCTACAGAAATACCCCTGGAACAATTCTATCAGGAGGTCCACACGCCGACCCACCAAAGACAACAGCACCCACATTTCACTAGCAGAGGAAGTGTTACCCCCAGAACAGCCGCACACCAGAGCACAATTCTTAACATATTCATGTGAAATGGGCATCGACCCAAGCACAACTCGCCTGCTTCTGACTCAGAGTAACAGAGGAGTGTTTAAACAAGCTGGGACAGCAGGGGGGTGTCGGAGTAAAGAGATTCTGACTGGACGTCACTACTGGGAGGTGAAGTGGAGAGCAGGGTTTGTCGCTATCACTGTGGGATACAAGGACAGCTCATGGATTCATCAAGGGTTTGGAAAAGACAGCCAATCTTGGGCTCTGATTATTCGGCTGAATGCTGTTCAATTTCAACATAACGGAATCACCACTCTTATCCCAGGCCCTCCTCCCTCCAGAGTGGGGGTGTACCTGGACTACAGGGCCGGTACTCTCTGTTTCTACAGCATCTCTGACACCATGACTCTGCTCCAAGGGGTCCAGACCACATTCACACAGCCCCTCTACGCTGGACTTCGGCTGGATGGACTAACAGCTGTAGGCACTGCAGAGTTCTGCTATCCTCTGCACACATGATGCAGCGTTATAAACATAGTGTTACCCTCTCCAGCTATAGGTTAACAGATGATGCAGTGTTGTATACAAAGTGTTACCCTCTACAGCTATAGGTTAAAAGTGTTACCCTCTACTATAGGTTAACAGTGTTAGGTTAACCCCCAATTAAGATCAAATTTAGCTATGCTCCTAAGGCCAGGGTGTCATTTGTTGGACCAAGGAAGGCAAGGGGCGGGATATGGGTAAGAGTGTGTGTTCATATTCAGCCATTGTGGGCCAGGAACAGGTTTCCATGTCAGAAAAGAATAAAGAATAAGAATAAATGTCCCCCTACTCTTTATTAACCTGCGTGCCTGGTGCTGTGCCTTGACTGCGGTAAATGGGACCATGTTGGTGTGTGGACAGGACGCTTATTCATATCTGCCTCCTAATTGGAGGGATCATGTTAAGTTGCCTATGTAGTGCCGGCTTTTGATATTATGTCAGAGAAACATTTGAAGGTTAATGCTACCATTAGATCTAAGCGTGATTTATTCCATCAGAATTTTCCAGTTGCTACTCCAACTCAGAGTTTTTTCTGCTATCATTCCACACTATGGTGTCACAGTTGCTCTTGATGAGATTAAAGATTTTGTCCATATTATTGACGCTATAGCGAACGCTTCCAGGCATGGCCTGACTGACTTTAATCGTGGCTTAGAACAATGATTTAACAACATCAGTATCTATCGGACTTCCTTGCTGAGCATCTTGGAGGGTACTGTTTCTTTATCGAGCGCAATTTACACCAGAGATGTGGCACATACGTCCCCGATGCGTCTACGAATGTGTCTAATTATGTACATGACATTGTTGATAATCTGGCTAGGCTGAAGTCGGAAACGCTGGTTGGTCTTTGGGATAATTGCTAAGTGGGTTGGGTGGGTCTATGTTTTCTCAGATAGTCCAAATCTGTTTTGGTTTAATCATGAGCAACCTAATGAGTTTGTTATTTTGTTTATTATAGTAGCCTACACCTGGTTTACTTGTGTATGATGAGTATACCTTTATGTTTACTATTGCCTTTTATGCTTTCTTATTGATTTAGTTAATTGTTTACCAGTAGATACACTGAATTCTCATTTTAAGGGTGATCTTTAGACTACCTTTAATATAATCACGTGGGAAGAATGTAGAATGTTGGTGTATTTTAGTGTCTCTCTGTGTTCACGTTTCTAGTCTAGAAACAGGCCAGTGCCTCTCACACTGATACAAGGTGTTATTTCCAACATTTCGCCATTTGATACGTCTCAACAAGGATGAACCAACCTGGTCGTCTGGGACATACCCAGGGCCATATACCTTATCAAGGGTGGGAGTGCTTCTGTTCTCTTGTTATTCAAGTTTCTTTATTACAATACTCGCCCTAACCCTTTGGTTCGGTGAGAAGATGGATCGACAGCCAAGGAACACGGCTCGAAACTGCTCCTCAACCGCGAAAACTATCGATTATTCAACCTAAGTCTGTATCTCGCTGTATTACATCCTGGAATAAACCATTTATTCAACCCTCTTATCCAACCTGTCAAGTTGCTTTGATTACGACTTCAAGAATTACTACTACGACGGAAAATACACAACGCAGAGTCTATACGAAAAGTTTAGAAATAAGCTGAAATCGAACACCCTCAGCAGCTATAGGTTAACACATGATGCAGTTATAAACACAGTGTTACCCTCTACAGCTATAGGTTAACACATCACACCGATTTTTTGGGGAATCAGGTCAGAGAGTCAACAATTCTGACTATTGAATAATTCATGTACAGGTTTGAGTCCAGTAGTCAGTTAATGAATACACACAGGACCGTATATTATTAAATGTGTATTGTCTTTTAGTCTGTGGGATGATAAAGGCCTTGGTGCATGTTGGAGTGTCTTTGGGTGACTCTTAAATGAGTTTCTGGTACGAGTTGTACACGTCACCGCGGGTCTCTCGAGCTGAGCATAGGGCTGTTAAATCGATAGATTCCTCCTGTGTCTTATGATGGCTGCACATGTTAAAGCTAACAGCTCTACTCCCGACAACCATTTAGGATGAATACAGCTGCCATCATTCCAGCCACAATGGTTTCCTGGTGAGATGACTTTAAATATGGTTCATATCACAACGGGAGGTTTATCAGTTATGTCATCTGGTTTTGCTGTATAGGAAACATAGGCCATCGATGAAACCCCTCCATCCTCTTTGGTCTTGTGCCTTCTGATGCCATGTCTGCCCTTTCGTCTTCATCTCCTGCCCTGTGGTTCTTCTCCAGGTGGCTCTAGGTCTTCCCCTCTTTCTCTTGCCTTGTGGGTTCCATGTCAGGGCCTGCTTTGTAATTGATTTGCTTTTTCTTCTGAGTGTGTGGAAAGCATGAATGCTACTCCCTCTTTATGTGGTGCAGAGTCATCTGGGTTCCCGGGGGAACAGTATGGACTCTCTGCTTGCCAGCTTGACCTGCCCTGTCTGAAGCCATCTGGTTTCACCCAGACCAAGGATAGATTGTACCTCCTCATCTCCTCTGCTATCACTGCTGTCTTTCCTCCTGCATACATGGTCCTCACGTTCCATGTTGCCATGGTGGTGGGTTGTCTAGGGGTCAGAAGAAGCTTCGGACGCACTGTCTCCTTGCGGTTTTCCACATGCGTCGTCATTGTTTCTTTAGCTTGGGACGCTGAAGAGTCTTCCTCTCCAAGACTTTGGGATTTTTTTAGTTTTCATCCACGTTTCTGTAGCATGTAGGATTTTGCAAGTTGGGGTTGCTAGCCCCAAGCCCAACCTTCCACCATTTCTGGTTTCTGGAGTTTTGGAGTTGGTTTGTTAGTCCTCTCCCCTATCCTATCGTCTTCCAGGTAATGGGTTACAGGCTCATACCACATGAGTCCAGACAGGGTTTGGGTTGTGTACAAGCTTTCTCGGCACTTGAAGCCCAACCAACTCCTGCTGCTGTGTAGTGAAAGCTGCAACCAGGGCAAGCATTTCATACCAGCAGCGCGAGCCAGGAGCCTGCCTTAGCTTGGATCCTAATGAATTATTACATTGAATGACTTGATAATAGAAATGGAAATATTTTTAAATGATAATACGAAAACAAAGCAAATTGAGCCATTCATTGTATATTGGTTTGGATGAGGATTGTCATTATTTCCCTAGCATTTGATAAGTTAAATTGCATAAATAGCAGCAATAAAGATTAAATCCTAAACATCTGTAATTTCATTTTCTTAAATTCATCTCATGCTTTAAAATGATGCTACTTTACAGTTTGTGACCGTTCATATCAGTTAACAGAGTATTGTATTAATTAGGATATTGGACAATAAAATGTTTTGATCATCTGCAGTGAGTCTAAAGGTTGAGATGCAGCAGTGCAATCTAAGCGTTGGCTCAGCCTCTCCTGGTTGTTTGTACTTTGGCTTCAGCCAGTCCTCTGCTAGAGGCTCCAGGAGGAGTTCTAACGGGTCTGTTCAGTAGCCACTAACCCTGTTAGCAGCTATTGAACGGAGATGTTAGCAGCTGAACGTGTGGGTGAGCGTCATTCGTTCTTGTGATACTGAAGGACGCTCACAGACTGTTTACCAGCTGCCAGCATGTCTGCTTAAAACAATAACAACAACGTAGCCAACACTGAACGGTAAAAAACACTTGTTTTTATTCAAATTGTGCCCGCCGGGTCTGAGGAAATGACTCAGACCGTCAGTCATATCGGCAACGGATCTAAAAAGACATTGAAGCCAAGCATCCGACCAGTCTGGTGAAATAATCACGACTTAATGACGATCATTACAAGAAAGTTGAGTAAGAAGGGTAAGAAGGGTGAGAAGGGTGAAGAGGGTAAGGAGGGGGAGAAGGGTGAGATAGGTTAGAAGGGTGAGTAGGGTAAGAAGGGTGAGTAGGGTAAGAAGGGTGAGTAGGGTAAGAAGGGTGAGTAGGGTAAGAAGGGTGAGTAGGTTAAGAAGGGAAAATAATATAAAAGAATAAGAAATTAACACGAACGTTCGTTTTCTGGGACTGTGAACTTAGTTCAAATTCCAAATGTTGAACTATGAACATGAACTATTTCATGTTTAATCTCTCTGAACTTTGAGCTAGCTATGAGTCTGAACTTCCACAACACTCAGACTCTGGGGTTGGTTTACAAGCTGGGAGCTGGGTGTTTCAGATAAGGAAGTGAAGTTTATGAGCAGGAATTACAGGGGAGTCAAAACTTACAGTCAGTCAACATTCAGTCATTGGCTGCTGATGGAAGTGCAATGGCGCAGCAAAAGTCTCTCCTGGACCGGGACAGATACTGCTGTTCAATATGTCTGGATCTGCTGTGTAATCCAGGGACTCTCGCTTGTGGCCACAGCTACTGTTTGGACTGTATCAGACAACACTGGGACAATCAGGCTTTGAAGGGAGTCTACAGCTGTCCCCAGTGCAGACAGACCTTCAAAACAAGACCAGCTGTGGTAAAGAACACCGTTCTAGCCGATGTCATGGAGGATCTCAAGAGAACACAACTGCAAGACACTCCCCCTGACCACTGCTATGATGGACCTGAAGACGTGGGCTGTGATGTCTGTACGGGGAGGAAGATGAAGGCCATCAAGACCTGTCTGGTGTGTCTGGTTTCTTACTGTGAGGATCACCTCCAGAGTCACTATCTAGTCGCTGGGTTGAAGAGACACAAGCTGGTGGAACCAGCAGCCGACCTTCAGGACAACATCTGCCCCCGTCACAACGAGGTCATGAATATTTTTTGCCGCCAAGACCGACAAGCTATCTGTCATTTGTGTTTCCTTGATGAACACAGAAGCCACGACACAGTTTCAGCCGAAGCTGAGAGAAATGAACGTCAGAAGGAGCTCAGCGGATATCAGAGAGCTACACAGGCAAGAGTCAAGGAGGTTGAACAAGACCTTGAGGTTCTTCAACAGGAGATGGTCTCCATCAACCGGTTTGCTGATGAAGCAGTTGGACGTGCTGATGAGATGTTTGTTGACCTTATCCGTTCCGTTGAGAGACGGAGGTCTGAAGTCACAGCAGAGACTAGGACTGAGCAGGAAGCTGGACTCAAGCGGGTCCGGGACCTGAGGAAGAGCCTGGAGCAGGAGCTGGTCCAGATGAAGGGGAGTGGAGCTGACCTGGATCGTCTCTCCCAGACACAGAGTCACATCACCTTTCTACAGAAATACCCCTGGAACTATTCTATCAGGAGGTCCACAGCCCGACCCACCAGAGACGTCCGTACAACACAGCGCTTCAACAACGGAACTGTGGCTCTCGCAGAGATGAAGGATAAACTGGCACTATTTCTCAAAGACAACAGCGCCCAGCTTTCACTAACAGAGGCTCCGGTGGAAGTCTTACCCTCTGAACAGCTGCACACCAGAGCACAATTATTAACATATTCATGTGAATTGAGCATTGACCCAAGCACCACTCGCCTACTTCTGACTTCAGGTGAACGAGGAGTAACACAACGAGGCGGGACAGCAGGGGGGTGTCGGAGTAAAGAGAGTCTGACTGGACGGCATTACTGGGAGGTGAAGTGGAAAGGGTTTGTCACTATCAACGTGGGATACAAGGACAGCTCATGGGATCATCAAGGGTTTGGAAAAGACAGCCAATCTTGGGCTTTGATTATTCAGCCGAATACTGTACAATTTCAACATGACAGAATCCCCATTCGTATCCTAGGCCCTCCTCCCTCCAGAGTAGGGGTGTATCTGGACTACAGCTCCGGCACTCTCTGTTTCTACAGCATCTCTGACACCATGACTCTGCTCCACAAGGTCAAGACCACATTCACAAAGCCCCTCTATGCTGGACTTTGGCTGGATGGACTCTGGCTGGTTGGTCTAAGAACTGGAGGCACTGCAGAGTTCTGCTACCTACGAAACTTGTAGGTCAACACATGATGCAGTGTTATAAACACAGTGTTAACCTCTAGAGCTAAAGGGTTAACACATGATGCAGTGTTATTAACACTGTGTTGCCTTCTACAGCTATAGTTTAACACATGATGCAGTGTTATAAATACAGTGTTACCTTCTACAGCAGGGGTCGGCAACTGGCGGCCCGTGGGCCATAACTGGCCCGCAAGAAGTTATATATTCGATATTCTAAAAAAGTTATATTTTTAGAATATCGAATATCCATATCTGTTAGCTTAAAGGTAAAGGGCCGGATACAGTGAACTTTTTTTTCTTTCACAACCGTTTTTGAATTTAAATGCATCAAATCCTGCTACTACTCCCGGAAGACACACTCATCACGGTCAAGCGTAAGCTGCGAGGGGCTGAGCGGGAGTTATTGTAAACTATGCAAAATTAAATGAAACCCGCCCCCCTATGGCCTGGCTATATACAATAACCATGGCGACCACACGTATTTTTGTGTGATACTGCGCGCAGAGAAAGGCAGGAGCTGTTGACAAAAGTCCACAAAAGATTTAAGACGCGAAGCTCTGAGACTTTGCTGTTTAACGCAAGTAGAGTCTCTGATGAGGCTACTTCGCCTACAGCTAGCTTCTAACGCTGAGTAGGCTAGGAACCGATGTTTGTGTGTGTGCGCACTGCGCAGTCAGCACCCGCCATGGTGTGCGTGTAGATGTGCGTGTGTGGGCGCGCAGTCAATCAGCACCCGGTGTGTGTGTGTGTGTGTGTGTGTGTGTGTGTGTGTGTGTGTGTGTGTGTGTGTGTGTGTGTGTGTGTGTGTGTGTGTGTGTAGTCAGTCAGCACCCGCCGTGGTGTGTGTGTGTGTGTGTTGTGTTGGTTGGCTGCTTTTTTTTAGGTGCGCACTACTGCCATCTCTCCAGCATAAGGCCCTTCCACACTGCCAAGCCGGTTCGGTCGAAGCTTGGCATGCCCGGCGATTTCACCGTCTTATCTCAAGTTTCCTGTGTAAAACGGAGGGGTAAAAGACCTCCGAGTCTAGACCTCTTTAGAATAATTCTTTATTTTTTTTTATGAATGAAGACACCCGCATGCAAGAATGAGTTCAGTCTGAGTGTAGGCTACAAACGCGAGTATTTACAAGTGCAAAAACGCCAACACATTCTTTATTTTGCTGACCACTTGTTTTTTATCCTTTGTTTAATACGACATCACCTTCTCTTACATGATCAGCAGCTCGCGGATTTCACTTTCTCTCCAGTTAGAACTGCTCATGATGCGATGCGTTGTCTCTGTGGAAACAGTGCAGCAACATCTCTACCCAAGCCCCCACCCGCAGCGAGAAAGGCGTTCATACGGCATATTCACTGCCAATATGCCGACAGGAAAGGAGGAGCGGCTTTACGCGTAGCCTTTGCATTACGAGTCCCTTTCTACGGACACTTTTACGTGGCTGCAGAACCAGGCTGACAACTGTCTAACTTTTTCACTTTATCTTCATATTTAGGGTTAAGACTAAGAGTTATTGGGGGACAAGATCAGTAAATAAAGTCACAGATAGGTTAACACATAACACAGTGTTGCCCTCTGCAGCTATAGGTTAACACATGATTGAGTGCCAGAGCATTATAAATAGAGTAATTATTTTTTGGGGAATCGGGTCAGTCAACAATTGTGACTATTGAATCATTCATATATGGGTATGTATATGAATACACACAGGACATTATTAAATGTGTATTGTCTTTTAGTCTGTTGGATGATAAAGTCATTGGTGCAGGTTAGTGTCTTTAGCTGACTCATGAATGAGTCTCTGACACGTGTTGTATACGTCACTGCTGGTCTCTCGAGAATAGGGCCGAGAGACACAGGAGAATGGATTCCTCCTGTGCCTTATGATGACTGCACCTGTTAACGCTCACAGCTCTACTCCTATGAAACCATTCAGGACGAATGGTTTCCTTCTGAGATGGACTTTAAATATTATTCACATATCAACAGGTTTATCAGTTATGTATTCAGTTGTTGTTTCTGTGATTACCACTAAAGAATGCTGCCTTAGCATGGATCCTAATTAATTATTACATTTCATGACTTGATTATAAATTTATATATTTGAAAATGATACTTTAAAGTCAAATCAAATGAGGCATTCATTGTATCTTTGATTGGATGAAGATTGTTATTTTCTTAGCATTTGACAAGTTAATTTGTGTTAATAGTGCCACTAAAGATTAAATCCCAAAAATCTGTCATTTTGTGTTCTTAAATGCATCTCCTTATTTTAAATGATTCAACTATACAGTTTGTGACCTTTCATATCAGTTAACAGAGTATTTTAATGCTATAATTATGATATTGGACAATAAAATGTGTTGATCATCTGCAGTGAGTCTAAAGGTTGAGCTGTAGCAGTGCCGTCTATTGCGTTGGCTCAGCCTCTCCTGGTGGTTTGTACTTTAGCTTCAGCCAGTCCTCTTCTAGAGGCTCCACGAGGAGTTCACCAGTAGACCAATGTCAGCTCAACGCCTTTACATATAAAACATGTCGTCAATTCCATGCAGCGATACTTAAGGTCCCAATGCTTCCCAGCAAGTCCGATTAAAATCAAGAATTTGTTAACGCTCAATGGCGCCCCCTGGTGGCTCCACCAGCTAGTGCTCTAACCGACCAGAAGACTCCCCAGCCGGTTAAATTCTAGCGTCTCATGGGAGGGAAGGCACCCCAACATGTAGTTCTCCCCCGCAGATAAGAATATATATAGGACCCTCATTGCGGGCATTATCAGTAAGTTCTGAACGACCACCGTACACCTCTCCTCCCTTCCCGTCCAACTCTCCCAGATACGCATACGATGAAATGATTACACATACTTCACATGCAAAATTCACACACCAGCTCCGACCTCTGAAGGCTCCTTGGAGAAGCTCCCTCTCACACCCCCCCCCCCCTCTTGCATTTAAAAGCAAGGAAAAACATCGCTTCATGAGAGCAGTCATTTTTGTTGTCGAGTCGCACGGTCAGTTACACTAAACTCGGTCTACTCTCAGAATACCAGGTGGTACTGACCAAAAGGGGGAGTGGCTCTGTGAAATGCCGCAAGAAAGCTGGGAGATTTCCCACTTTACAACTCATGCTTGTGGTGTACGAGGCATCTGGAACACACAATAAGTCTCACGTTATTTATGATGATATCCATTTGTATGGTACGCTGGTAGGTTTGACCTGCTCTAGCGAGAACGTGACGTAAATTTTCAGCTTCACTGAACTCAGTCTACTCAGAATCCCGAGTGGGACCGACCAAAAGGGGGCGTTCCTCTGTGGAATGCCGCAAGAAAGCTGGGAGAATAACACCTTACGACTCGTACTGGTGGGCGTACCATACAAATGGATAGCGACATCAGCTCAGAGACCAAAGGAACCACACAGATCGGTAACACTGCTTTATTTATTTTCCGAGGCCGCTTAACAGTGTGTCCACAAATTATCGACATTAACCCCTCGATGTGTTTGTTCCAAACCCAACCCTGTTTTTCTGAGAGCACTGATCACCAAAACAAGAAAAGAATAGGAGGTGAAAGTGAGGCTTCACGTTACATTCGGCCTGAGAAGGCGAACCAAATGGCCGCCTCTGGTCTCACCTGCAGAAAGGTAACTCGGGTTTGGGGCAAATAGTGTATAAAGTTAAACAATGCTTCAGGTTAGCAGGGGAACAGAGCCGTTTAAAAGCACATTTACAACAGTGTACTAAATATTGGGCCCAGGTTTCATTATCAGTTACACAGTATATATATTTCACTGTATATATGTGTCACTGTTAACCAGGTCATCTAGACCTATCCTGGACCTGTCAGCTAGCATATTGGACTATGTTGTAGACTGGTGTGCTGTGTGGCTCAAGAATAACTAACCTGGGTTCAAAATAATAAAACGTGGATAGTTCGCACCAGTGAGCTCAGTAGTTTGTTCCAGTGGGCGCAGTAGTTTGTTCCAGTGGGCGCAGTAGTTTGTACCAGTGGGCGCAGTAGTTTGTACCAGTGGGCGCAGTAGTTTGTACCAGTGGGCGCAGTAGTTTGTACCAGTGGGCGCAGTAGTTTGTACCAGTGGGCGCAGTAGTTTGTACCAGTGGGCGCAGTAGTTTGTACCAGTGGTGCAGTAGTTTGTACCAGTGGGTGCAGTAGTTTGTACTGGGGTATTCAGCAGGTGGTATTTATTGGTTAGTAGGTGGTGACGTGAGTTAGAGCGGAACTTGTTTTTTCTTTGTTCTCTGCAGTTGAACACATGATGATGAGGTGATGAGGTCTCCTCTACTACTGTCCTATTCAGCACTAGCCATGCCATTGAAACCATAATTATTATTTTCCACCATTATGGTTGGCAGATATTTTGCGAAACCATAGACCATAAACACCGTTCCTTAAAATGACCATGTGTACGATCTGCCCTTCTAACCCTATTTTTCTACAGGTCACTTACATCTACGTCAACACGCTAAAGTCATGAAGACAACACTCTAGTCTTGTCAACACACTAGAGTCATGTCAACACGCTATAGTCATGAAGACAACATTCTAGAGTCATGAAGACAACACGCTAGAGTCATGAAGACAACACACTAGAGTCATGAAGACAACACGCTAGAATCATGAAGACACGGTAGTCTTGTCAACACACTAGTCATGAAGACACGGTAGTCATGAAGACACGGTAGTCATGAAGACACGGTAGTCATGAAGACACGCTAGAATCATGAAGACACGGTAGTCATGTCAACACACTAGTCTTGAAGACACGGTAGTCATGAAGACACGCTAGAGTCATGAAGACACGCTAGAGTCATGAAGACACGCTAGAGTCATGTCCATTTAAGCGTAACTAGTGCTGTGTGGGACGCTAGTGTCAGGTCTAACGAGAATTGATGGATTGTTGCCATGTTATGAGCTACAGATGAGTAAATCTTACGCATATCTCCTTAGCCTTCCGTAGCTCAACAGTTTTAGTTTGTTTATTTTGAACAGTGAACATTCAAGCAGAGTAAATTGAGTGAGTGTAATTAATCACACATGAGCTTCTACTAAACACATTTCTACATTACATGGTCTCACCCTGAATATGATCTGTTCCAAACGTCCACTTCAACCTCCACACCTTCTCATCCAACACGTCTGGGAGCGAGGTGAAATCCATCTCCTTCGTGTACTTTGAAAAAACGGGCTTGCAAAATAAGCACACTTTAAATCGCGTCTAAAACGGTTTGTTCAGGTTCACAACATTTCTACAGAACTAATCACACCTGAATGGATGAGGCCTCCTCCCTTTCTCCACGGGCCTCTGATGTTTAGATCAAGATGGATGCGTCATGACACAGGATGACCTGCCCTTATTTACATGTTGTACCAAACCCACCAGCAGGCGGCGCCAGAGCACACCAATATTGCCTTTATACAGAGATTTCCTCCAAGGAGGAATCAGTCACCCCAATGCCCGGAGCGGGGGAGCTCATTTATCTCTCGAGCCGGTCAGTTTCTTTATCGTTTTTACAAAAAGTATTTACCAGCAAGGGAGAAATTCAGATAAAACAAAGGGAATTGGACAACCTCTATCCTAACACACAGGCGAGAACCCTCTCTTTAATATCCTCCATGTTTCCTCGTCCAGTCTGCAGATTCCAGCGCCCCCTAGTGGACAGGCGGGTCTACTCTAGGTACTGACCTGATCCATCCAATAATAATCGGACAGGGATTTCTGAGCCCCTATTGGCCGCAGGCCGGTCTGAGGGGTGTGGAGGCCGTGCTGCGGTCACGTGACGGCGTGGTTCTGTCTCAACGCGGGAGGTCCCTCAGGGTGTAGCCGCGGGCAGATGACAGCATTACCAAGAACCGGGCGGCAGGCTGTGATTGGTGGATGAAAAGGGGGTAGAAAGGAGATGCCCTGGCAGGAAGTCCTCTCGTTTAGCCTCCTTTCCCAGAATCCATGCGGTACAAAGTCCCAAGTTGGCGCTTTGGCAAGTGGGCAGTTTGAAGACCGCATTGGCACGGAGGTCCACGGTCCCGGGTCCTGGTAGTCCTCCCCGGGTCCCGGTAATCCACCCGGGGAGCTGGACCAGGTACCGGGTCCTGCTGCCTAGTTCAGGGTCCACTCAGACAAATGTACACCCAATCGTAACCGCGGCGAGAAAAAAGCTGGATGCTGACATGATTCTTCTGGGCCCCGAGGTAACCATAGTAACACTGAGGCCTGTGTCTGTGTGTGAGTGTGTGGGTGTGAGTGTGGGTGTGTGTGTGTGTGCGTGTGTGTTAAAAGGCACACCTTACATGGGGGGGTGTGGCCACCAATCAGAGCAGGGGGGCCGAGCGGTCGTCGGCCAATCCCGGGGGCCGTGCGGTCAGGAATTTGGCGGGGCCCCTCACACCCGGACCGAGACCCCCTCCAGGGAGCGGGCGGCGCCGGGCGGGCCTGCTGGGGGCGCTGCCTTCAGCTCGTTGCCGGGGCAACTCTGGGTGCTGACGCCGCGGTTGAGGGTGGCGGCGGGCGGGGGCGGGGCCAGGGCGCGGGCCGGCATGTTGACGGGGCAGGAGCGTGTGCGGGCGTGGCCCTTCAGACCCCCAGGGTGGCACACCCCCCCAACGGCATGGGAGGGGGGCAGGTGGCGCTTCAGCCAGCGCTCCACGCGCTCCTCGCGGTACTTGATGGAGTACCAGGTGAGCACGATGAACAGGAAGGCCAGACACTTGAGGCTGGCGGCCAGGCCGAAGTACACGAAGCGCAGCGAGGTCACGTCGTACTCCCAGCAGGAGCCGTGCACGCCGCAGTCCTGCTGCCACAGCATGCACGTGGTGTCGATGACGGCGCCGAAGTAGATGGGGGTGGGGATGTAGGCTGGGGATAAAGGGGGTTAGACTGGTTACACTGGTTCTACTGGGTCACACTCATACACTGGTTCTACTGGTCTAGACTAGTTACACTGGTTAGTTAAATTGGTTAACAGGACCCTGATCATCCCCCCCCCCCCGTGGGTCTGGTCTTACCGAGGGTCCGTAGCAGAACAAACTGCATCCCCAGAGCGAACGGTCTCTCCTGCTCCGCCACCGACCTGCATACACACACACACAATTAACACACAACTACCATGCACGTGAGCTGATTCAATGACCCGGTCCAGTGACCCGGTCCAGTGACCCGGTCCAGTGGGCCGGTCCAGTGGGCCGGTCCAGTGGGCCGGTCCAGTGGGCCGGTCCAGTGGGCCGGTCCAGTGAGCCGGTCCAGTGAGCCGGTCCAGTGAGCCGGTCCAGTGAGCGGTGCGTCCTCACCTGAGCGTGACGATAATGGCGGAGGGCTGGGCGCAGGCCGTGATGAGCGTGACGATGAAGAGGAAGATGAGGAAGGGGATGAGGGTGCTGCAGGCGCGCTCACACTTCCCGGCGAGCGCGAATCCGTTCTCGTTGAGGTAGGTCTTGACGATGACTAGCTGCAGCTGGTTGGTGCCTTGCCCGTGGGTCGAAGGCGTGATAACCTGGCGGCTCTGAACGCACGCACAGTCTGAGTAATTCCGGATCTGGGGGAGGACGATGTCAACACACGAAGAACACGTTAATACACGTTATACTGTGAGGAACACGTTAATACACGTTACACTGTGAGGAACACGTTAATACACGTTACACTGTGAGGAACACGTTAATACACGTTACACTGTGAGGAACACGTTAATACACGTTATACTGTGAGGAACACGTTAATAAATGTTTTACTGTGAAGAACACGTTATACCTTTTAAGGAGGGTCATGTATATAGATGTAACACTGTTAAGATATGTTAGAATATGGCCATACCCCTGTGCTGTCATTGGCCACGGCGCTGCAGCCGGCCAGGCAGGGGTTGAAGTAGGTGATGCCGTCCGAGCCGCAGACAGGGGCGTATTCATGGATCTTACAGCCGCAGTTCACGTTGCAGCCCCCGGTCAGGTTCCTCTGGGCCATAGCCATGGTGGGCCTGCAGGGAGACGGGTAGGGGGGTGAGACGGGTAGGGGGGTGAGATGGGTAGGGGCGTGAGACGGGTAGGGGGGTGAGACGGGTAGGGGGGTGAGACGGGTAGGGGGTGAGACGGGTAGGAGGGTGAGACGGGTAGGGGCGTGAGACGGGTAGGGGGTGAGACGGGTAGGGGGGTGAAACGGGTAGGGGGTGAGACGGGTAGGAGGGTGAGACGGGTAGGAGGGTGAGACGGGTAGGAGGGTGAGACGGGTAGGAGGGTGAGACGGGTAGGAGGGTGAGACGGGGAGGTGGTGAGATGGGTAGGGGGGTGAAACGGAAAGGGGGTGAGACGGGTAGGAGGGTGAGACGGCATAAATGTGTACCTCACTCACCCGGTGGTGTGGGTGGAGGTATGTTGTGGGTGGTGTAGGGGTATGGGTTGAGGTGGGTGGTGGAGGTGTGCTCAATCCGGTTGTGAAGAGGTGTTGGTGTAGGTGTAGCTTTGTGGGTGGTGTAGGCCTGCTCACCCGTAGGTGGTGTAGGGGTGTGGGTGGTGTAGGTGTGCTCAGCCGGTGGTCTAGAGGTGTGGGTGTAGGTGTGCTCACCCTGTGGTGTAGGGATGGAGATGGGTGTGTGGGTGGTGTCGGGCTGCTCACCCGGTGGTGTAGGGGTTAGGGTGTAGGTGTGTGGGTGGTGTTGGGCTGCTCACCCGGTGGTGTAGGGGTTAGGGTGTAGGTGTGTGGGTGGTGTTGGGCTGCTCACCCGGTGGTGTAGGGGTTAGGGTGTAGGTGTGTGGGTGGTGTCGGGCTGCTCACCCGGTGGTGTAGGGGTTAGGGTGTAGGTGGTGTTGGGCTGCTCACCCGGTGGTGTAGGGGATGTTGATGCCCCCCAGGTTGATGCTCTCACAGCCCACGATGAAGAGCGTGGAGAAGCAGAGCAGTGACACGCCGCTGCAGATCATGGCCAGCTTAGCCGACTCGCGGGCGCCCAGCTTCAGCTTCTTGATGATGTAGCCGCCTAGCACGATGCCCACGCCCGCACTGGGCACGATGATCACCCCTGGGGACAGCACCGTGTTAGCACTCATCTCACCAGTTAGAGATATCAGCCGTATACATGATGCTAGCAGTATAGCTATTGGCGGTATAGGTGATGCTAGCAGTAAGTCAATAGCGCTATAGATGATGCTAGCAGTATAGCTAATAGCCATATAGATGATGCTAGCCGTACAGCTAATAGCCATATAGATGATGCTAGCCGTACAGCTAATAGCCATATAGATGATGCTAGCCGTACAGCTAATAGCCATATAGATGATGCTAGCCGTACAGCTAATAGCCATATAGATGATGCTAGCCGTACAGCTAATAGCCATATAGATGATGCTAGCAGTATAGCTAAAAGCTGTATAGATGAGGCTAGCAGTATAGATAATAGTGCTCCACGTAGCAGCGGTACCAGCGCTCCAGGTACCAGCGGTACCAGTGCTCACCGGTGTAGATGCTGGCGCTGGACGCTGGGATGCCGAACTGTGACTCGATGAACTTGGGGATGAAGGTGATGAAGGCGGTGACAATGGCGCTCTCTGCCGTGTAGGACAGGCTGACGAAGAGGAAGGTGACGTTACTCAGGATGCGCATGGCAGCCTTCGGCAGGTCTGAGGGGAGAGGACGGGCGACCGTTATCAACCAGACGGACACACAGACAGGCTGCAGACTGACTCACATCAACATGGGAAACGATGACATCCTCAGTGAAAGGATGACATCACGGGTGAGAGGATGACATCACGAGTGAGAGGATGGCATCACGAGTGGGAGGATGACATCACGAGTGGGAGGATGACATCACGAGTGAGAGGATGACATCACGAGTGCACCCAGGCCTACCTTTGATGTCGCGGCCGAAGCCCATGGCGGAGGAGACGGGCGGACTCTTCTTCAGGACCTCCTCCTCCCCCGACAGCTCGTCCAGACTCACCTTCACCCTCTTCCTCTTCTTCTTGTGGCGGGGGGGCAGCTTCTTGGGGAAGCTGAACATGGGGAAGATGACCAGCAGCATGGCCACGGAGCACAGCAGGAAGCCACTCCACCTGGAGGGAGGGGGAGGCGGCGTCAGCACACACACACAGTGTGTGTCTCTCTCACACACACAGTGCCTCTCACACACACACACACACACACAGTGTGTGTCTCTCTCACACACACAGTGCCTCTCACACACACACACACACACACACACAGTGTGTGTCTCTCTCACACACACACAGTGCCTCTCACACACACACACACACACACACAGTGTGTGTGTCTCTCACACACACACACACACACACACACACACACACACACACACACACACACACACACACACACACACACACACACACACACACACACACACACACACACACACACACACACACACACAGTGTGTGTCTCTCTCACACACACGGTGCCTCACACCCACACACACACACACACACCAGTTGCCTATGAAGTGGGGGTCGCTCTGGTCGATGGTGAGCTCGGTGTTGGGGTCCACGTAGAAGCCGATCAGGACCCCCCCCAGCAGGTAGCCGGCCGCCGGGCCCAGAGCCCCCATCACGTACATGATGGCTGGGGGGCACAACACAACACACATACAACTTTAACACAACGTACAGCCCAAGACCCCTTCATATATATATATACACATACATACATACATACATAAATAAACATACATAGACACATATATATATACATACATACATATATATATATATATATTAGTGCTGTCAGTTAAACGCGTTATTAACGGCGTTAACACAAACCAATTTTAACGGCGTTAATTTTTTTATCGCGCGATTAACGCAATTATTATATTTAAAAAAAATAAAAATTAAATATATATATTTATTTTTTCTTTGGCTCAAAACAAAGAAGCAGTAGCCTGACTGCTATGTTCAAATTACATTTGTTCAAAGCAGTCGTTTAATTGCACTATAGGCTCTTTTTTTGTATCGTCCTGTTTTGATCAGTATATGCCGATGTTATCAATAAAAAATCATTTGCACAAGGCAAGCCGATGCACTTCACCATGTTGATAAGAGAATTAAAATGAGAAGAATTATGGGACAAAACAATCAAGGGATATTTAGCATAGAAAAATAATTTGTGATTAATTGCGATTAATCGTGAGTTAACTATGACATTAATGCGATTAATCACGATTAAATATTTTAATCGCTTGACAGCTCTAATATATATACGCACACACAGTAAAGTGGTAAGACAGTATAGTAGAGGTACTATAGTATAGTAGTAATAATACAGAATTGTAGTGGTACTACAGTACAGTAGTACTATAGTACAGTAGTACTGTACTACAGTAGTACAGTAGTACTGTACTACAGTACTGTACTACAGTAGTACAGTACTGTAGTACAGTACTGTAGTACTACTGTAGTACTGTACTGTAGTACAGTACTACACTACTGTACTGTAGTACTACAATACTACTGTACTGTACTACAGTACTATAGTACAGTACTACACTACTGTTGTAGTAGTACAGTACAGTATTCCCTCAGCGTGTGGGTGTGAGCCTGTGTGGCTCTGGCGGCCCAGGGGTCCGTGATGAGACCAGGACCCCAGTCGATGGATCACATCCTATGTAGGTCATATGTTCATATCCCACAAAGGAGCGCTGACAGGCAGACAGACAGGCAGACAGGCAGACAGAGGGCATGGGGGGGTGGATGACACAATGAAGTGCTATGGGATGTCAGCATCGCCATGGCAAACTGCTGAATCAGGCTTTTCTCTATGCAACACGACGACCATCTGTTAGCCCTAAATCCAGACCATAATACTACTAGTACCACCTCAACTACACCATAATACTACCAGCACCCCCTCAAATACAACATAATACTACCAGTAGCTCCTCAACTACTCCTTAATACTACCAGTACCTAGGGCTGCTAGATTATAGAAAAAAATCAAAATCATGATTATTTTGGTCAATATTTGAAATCACGATTATTCAAACAATTATTTTTGAGTTTGAAAACATTATGTATTTATTCAGCATGTCTCTCCCAAAAACCCTTAGTAACTGAGAATTTTTAAATTTCGCCTTAACAAAATTGTCAAAAATAAAATGTTAAAATCTAAAATAATATACTGATATGTATCCAGCTATCCAAAAAGAAGTAAAAAAAACAATAAAAGAAATAGAAAACTTGATTAAATTAGTTTCATGATCGTTTGACGCTAAAATTGAAATTCGATTAATCGCCCAGCCCTACCAGTACCTAAACTACACCATAATACTACCAGTACCTCAACTACACCATAATACTATCAGTACCTCAACTACACCATAATACTATCAGTACCACCTCAGCTACACCCTAATACTACCAGTACCTCCTCAACTACACCACAATACTACCAGTACCACCTCAGCTAAACCATAATACTACTAGTACCACCTCAACTACACCATAATGCAACAAGTCCTACCAGCACAACGGGTCATAGGGTTCTGTCCTACCGACCTACTCCACCAGTCTCCAGCAGCGTTCTGCTCATGGGTCGGATGGACTTTGGCTCGGGGTGAAGCCGGCCTTTGTGGCCGGGTGTTACGACTGACCCCTGATCCACAGCAGAACACAGAGTGTACTGCATTGCCCCCGACCCAGGACACATGAGGGCCAATCGGGTGAGCGCTGGCAGGAATGCGGAGCTGAGGTCTTATCCCAGATAGACCGGGGGACGTCTGGAGACCTGGACCAGATTACTGAACAGGACCGGGTCAGCGGGGTAACAGAACCACGGCGAGGGACCCACTGATCTGCCCCACCCTGATCTGCACGCTGATCTGCCCCACGCTGATCTACACCACCCTGATCTGCCCCACCCCGATCTGCCCCACCCCGATCTGCCCCACCCCGATCTGCCCCACTCTGATCTACACCACCCAGATCCTGCTGGGATCAACCTGGATCATGCACATATGGTCGCTCAGTTAAAGCTCAGGACAACAGACACCTCTGGAGGTGTGATAGTGATCAGCCTCAGAGGGTCCGGACTGCAGACGTTACCGTCCTCCCATCCACAACCAGTGCTGTTGTTGTTGCCTCCAGCCCTCCCTCTACGTCTGATCAGTCTGAGGCCTCAGCGACCGACAGACACCACCACCCACCTCCTCTCCTACAGCTGCTCTACCAGTGAGCAACGAGCAGGATGCTGGTTTGAGGCCAACCGAGATGCCTACAGAGACCTAATCCCAATAGGAACGCTTTGTTTAGTTGGTGTGATTAGTGAATAGCTCCCAGTCTGAACGGTTTAATATGCTTAAAATAAGTCTGTTTTAAAACTGACTGTTCCTCATTTAAGAACAGCGATGGGAGCTATTGGACCATTTTGTCATCAGGTAGATGCTTTTACCGTCATTAAGGAGCAGGTAGGCGGGGGTTAGTTATCTAGACATGAATCTGTAGTCACCCCCCTTTTATTTCCGTGTTTATTTTCGAATAACAACGTCGCAAAGATGAGTATAGATCAAAGTTTCAAGACTATCCTGATCCCTGCCCTTGAATCCCTCCCCCAACAGGTAAACCACCAGGTAACCCCACCCCCTACAGGTTGACCACCAGGTAACCTCACGCCCTACAGGTAGACCACCAGGTATCACCACCCCCAACAGGTAAACCACCAGGTAACCCCACCCCCTACAGGTTGACCTCCTCCAGGTAACCCCACCCCCTACAGGTTGACCCCCGGGTGACTCCTCCCCCTGCAGGTAACCCCCCCCCCTCCACTACAGGTAACCCCGCCCCCCGTGTTGCAGAACAGAGGGTCTCACCGAGGTAGAGCGAGGCGTTCTCCTTCTTGCAGTTGTCATCCAGGTAGGTGGGCCCCAGGGTGTAGATGGGCGTGGACCCCATGCCGACCAGGATCTGGGCCACGATGAACAGCCCCACATACAGGTTGTGCTCGTTGCCCTCCTGGTCGCGGGGGCAGGAGGACGCATCGGTGCGGCCCCGCCCGCTGGCGTTGTTGACTGAGCACAGCCCCTCGTTTCCCAGCGACGAGTTCACCGCCTGGATCTGATAGGCCGGCGAGATGAAGTGGGGCAGGGAGAAGAGGGCGGCGCCCACTGCGATGAAGACGCCTCCCACCGCCAGCCAGCGAGGCCTCTGGCCCCGCCCCCCGAAGTAGGAGATGAAGACGACGACCAGCAGGCTGCCGATGTCGAAGCAGCTGACCAGCAGGCCCGACTCAGAGCTCCGGAGGCTGTAGCGCTTCTCGATGGTGGTGATGACGCTGCTCAGGTAGCCCGACACCATCAGAGACTGGATGAACGTCAGGTAGCTCATGCAGAACAGGAAGCAGCGCGAGTCCTCCAGCATGGCCGCCACGCGCCCGCGCAGGGGGAGGCGGAGCCACGCGAGCTGGGTGGCAACCCTAACCCTAACCCCCAGCCCCGCCCGCTGCACCACGCCCCCCCGCCGTGGAGCGGGCGTGGCTGGGGGGGCGGAGGAGCCAGTCCTGGCGGACGGGGGGTCCGGGTCAGCAGGGGTCTCGTGCTGGGAGGGGGGCAGGGGGGGCGCGGCGGTGCCGTCCTGCTCCGTGCTGACCTGGACCGACCCGCACAGCAGGGTCTCCTCTAGGGGCGCCACCTCCGTCAGGGAGGTCCGGTTGGAGTTTGCCGCCTGCTCCTCCATCTCCTCCCCGTCATCCTGTCCCGACACGACTTTCATTTCCACTTTGGTTTTTCCAACAAATTACTACACGATTAAACCGTTGCGTTTCTCTCGAGCCAAAACTTCACGATACAATGAACAATCAAACCGCTCCCGAGTCCGGTTGGAACCTCATCTATGTTCTCAGTGAAGCCGTCTGAGGACGTTTCTTTATCTGGGTGAGATGGAGTAACAACATGCGGTTTGTTTTATCTTCGCTTGTTTTATCTTCTGGGCCACACTCTTGTTCTGCCGACACCATCTGATCTCACGGCTGACCAGCATGCGCTCTTCAGGGCAGAGATGACGGCCCCGTCGGTCCCCCTGGGAGGAGAAACCACCTCGTCCCGACGGCCCTGCATCATCGACACAACACAACACAACCAAGAGGTCATTGGACTGCGATGAGAGGATGCGCTCCCCGTGTCAAGGGCACAAAGCACCGAGCCTTGTGGCTGGACCGCCACATCCATCAGTACTTAATGTTCTAATTGCCGTGAAAGACTTTACATAATGAACAGACGTGGAACATTGATACAGTCTGAGCCTTGAGACGTGGAGCGCCGGCCGGGAGCCTGCGGTGGTGAAGTGCCGCAGTGCCGCTGGTCCACACCGTGTTGACAGCCCCCAGCTAGCCGGGCTGTTAGCCGCGGAGCTAGCCGGGGTGCTAGCCGCGGAGCTAGCCGTGGTGCTAGCAGCCTCCCCGGCTAGCAAGCCGAGCCAACTCCGCACACGAAAATAACGGAATCACTGATATAAGAGATTCACAAACCTTGCATTGATGTGAGACGCTTCGTCTTTTCTATCTCGATGGGATGAGAGCATTCGACAGCAACAGCGCTACCGCGTCGTGTCCTCCGCAGCGGACACACGGAACACCGGGGTGTTGTTTATCCTGTAGCCGGCTGGAGGGTCTCAAATCCCCGCAGTGACCGTCCGGCCGCCGCGGAGGGTCGGTGCTTTAACTCCTCTGGGCGGGGCTTAGCGGAAGAGCCTGCTCCCATTGGTCCATGTCGCTCTCCTCCGCCGGCCTTGTTTTCATTCGTTTAGTTGGTCAAACTGACAGATAGTGTCTGTCTGTCAGATCGTCGTGTAGGAACATGTAGGCCTCATGTAGGCTGGCTGCACCCGTCCTAGTCTCTCCACCCTGCTGCTCATCTCCTCGTTATTCATACGGGCGTCTCCCTCTGTCTCCCTCGTGTATTCATCTCCCCCCTCCTTATGCTGCTTTTCACTCCTCATCCTTGTGTCCTATGCTCCGATTCTTCTCTAAATATGGGAAATCAATTACAATCTTTGTAAATAAGGTCACGTTGATCTGAACAAAAGCACCCACAACGTGAAGTATTCAATAAGATGCCCCCTCTGATAACCTCTGTGCAGGTCCCACTGCTCTGACCTGAGGGGTGGGAGACCCTTGTCTGACCTGAGGAAGGGTTGCGTGAGATTGCTGAATATAAGATGTCAATATGTGATGATACATTTTTTAATCGTACAAATTAAAGTTCTAAAGAAGGCCCTATGTATACAGATTTACTTCTAATCACTGAACTTCCACTACTCACCTACTGAAGTTCTAGTAATCACTTAGGGGAACTACTACTAATCACTAAGGAAACTACTACTGATCACAAAGGGAACTACTACTTATCACTTAATTAGGCATTGATTGGGTTGAAACAATGTGGAAATAGACAAACAACAAGGTAAACACCAACACCCCTCTCCCTGTTTACCTTTACAGGCATGAAAACAAAGGCTCTTCCATTCAATAAAAATTAGATTTATTTACAGTGGCATGGATCACAAGTCAGCTAGCATAATCTGATACCCGGGCCGGTCGTCAGGCTAACTGGTGCTGATGCCCCGCCCACTGTAACCATGACTGTGATTAAGTACACTCGATAAAATCTCTGGGCAAACCAGAAAAAATAAAATGCTAATGTACAAAACAAGAAACGTGTTCGCTAGCTAGTCACATTCCCATAACAAGACTGAAGTAAAGAAAACTATCAAAACATAACAAGCTGGCATTAGTGATGGGGCTAAACATAACAGGCTGGCCTTTTCGAGTCATTAGTGATGAGGTTAAACGGTGGTTTTATAATACAAATATCCAATCCTCAACACTTACATCTCAGGTGTGCACAAAATGTGTACCTTCAACTCTCAACCTACCACTCGTGAGCTCTAAAGAGCTGATGCAGCCATGCTAAGGTTTGGGACCGGAATGTGGTCGTTAGCGAGCTAGGAAAAGCTAAGCTAGGACAAGCTAAGCTAATACTGTCAGAGGCCAGTCCAAAGAATGTATACATCACAATGTAAGCTTGGTTGATTGATAAACCAATAGTTAGTAGGAGTGGTCAATGCAGGAGGCAAGTGTCCCCCCAGGCTCCCTAGCGGGTGCGGCCCTGGGCCAGAGGGTTCAGACCAACAGAGGAAACAATCGCTTTCTGCCCTAGTGAACCACACCGCTAATGAGGGCAAAGCTAAGGCATGGGTCTAACTAGGTAGAGAGGTACTAGCGTGGGTTATTGATCAGGTCAACATACCATCTATAAGTTAATAAAAATCTGTACTTATATATTATTTAAGTAAAAAATGTAAATCGGAAACAATCATTATCTGAACGTATTACGTATTTTACACACGCGTAATTGAAATGTTGTGCATAGGTTTGGTCATGAATACTCTGCTGAGAGATTTAAAACATTCAAAAGTCTGCTTCTCGTTTCACTCTGCACACCAGACAGAAAGAAACAACCCAATAACAATAAGATGAACGGAATGGACTTCACTGCTTGACCAACAACAGGTGAACCCTGAGTGAGCCGTCGGTCGGCCTGGTTCAATGCCCAACTCACAAATAGGGAGGGAGAAGGAAACGAAGAGAGAGAGAGGGAAGCACCCTGGGTTGGAAGGTGTGTCTAACGACACACTGTGGCTTGAGGCTCTGGCTTTTGTGTTTCCTGACGGGTTTAGTTCCAGGGTGGTCCCTACCCCGGTTACAGCACCAGAATCAATGGAGTTATCAACCACCTAATCAGTAGAGTCAAGTCGTTAGCACCAGGACAATCAGTGGCTTTCTCCTGGACCCAGAGTCAGCAGGGGGGGGGTGGGGGGGGCTCTATGTGTCCGAGGCCCCGCCCTGTGTGGGGGTGGGGGGGCTGTATGTGTCTGAGGCCCCGCCCTGTGTGTGTGTGTGTGTGTGTGGGGGGGGGGTTCTGTATGTGTCCAAGCTCTTCTGTAGCAACACAATTCCAAGGAAATCCAATCAATTAAACTCTGAACATCCAGAAGGCCTGAAGCTACCACACTATAAAATATGCACTTTATAACGGATATATTATCCGGAAATAATCTATACATATACTTCTAACTGTCTTCAACAAATCAGTTCATACGACCACTAAAATCAGACTCTGCGATGCTAACCACGGTTATGTGGCGAGTTAGCTCTGCAATGCTATCCACGGTTCTATAGCGGGTTAGCACTGCGATGCTAACCATGGTTCTATAGCGAGTTAGCTCTGCGATGCTAACCACGGTTCTATAGTGAGTTAGCTCTGCGATGCTAACCACGATTCTGTAGTGGGTTAGCTCTGTGATGATAACCCAGGTACCAGTCATTTAGTTATTCCCCGCACCTTCTCCCGATTGCCTGAGGTGGTGGAGAGAACAGTGTTTATTGGTTTGCAATAGCTCTTGTTGATCGGTGCGCTGTGAAGACTCCCATGCCCGATATTGGCTGCTGGCACCTCAGTGGCTCAGATGACGTCAGCAGACTTTCTGAAAGAAGAAAAACAGCTTAAGCAGAGATGAAATCGACACGATGTACAACAAAGAGCGACGCTAAGCCAAGCAGAACGCAGAGAGACAAGCATGCTCCTTCAGCCAATCAGAACACGGAGAGACAAACATTCTCCTTCAGCCAATCAGAACACAGGGAGACAATCATGCTCCTTCAGCCAATCAGAAACGCAGAGAAAACATGCTACTTCAGCCAATCAGAAGGCAGTATAAACTATGCTTAACAACAGTTTCACTCACTCAGCTCTCCTGCGCTAGCATGGTCGCTCCAGCTAGCCTGCTAGCCTTAGGTAGCCGCTCCAGATTCCCACCGCTGGCCTGTAGGGGGCGGTAGAAACACGCTCAATACGGTTGACAACCACCAACCATCTGCTCTGATGAGATGACTTGCCGTGGGGTCACATGGTCACCTGCTCGCTGGCAATGCATGTCACGTGACCCGACATTTGGCCGGGGCCGCCCCCTGCCCCCGTTTCCATGGTTACGCCCTGGCTGAGGATGCTGCTGTACATCCCATTGGCCTGCGGACTGTACTGGAACTGGTGATGGGAATACATACTGAGAGGTAGGGGGGAAGAGAGAGAGAGGGAGAGAGAGAGCGAGAGAGAGCGAGAGAGAGCGAGAGCGAGAGCGAGAGAGACAGACAGACAGGTACAGTGAGCACACGACCTCCCCACTATGATGTCATGGGACTTTCAGAACCAAGCCCTTCCTCAGCGTACCTGTTAGCGGTGGCTACGTTAGCGTCGGCTACGTTAGCGTCGGTTGCGCTAGCGGGCTGCGTCCAGCCGCTGGGGGCGTAGGTGGTCTGGTAGGCTGACCCTGCAGGGGGCGGGGCCTGCTGGGGCCTGGGCAGCAGAATGGGGGAGGGGAGGGCGAGCAGAGGTCTAGGAGCCCCAGCAGGGAGCACCTTCCCTGGGTCAGGAGACGAGGGGTTCAGCCCGGCTGTGGAGGGGAGGGGAGAGAGGAGAGGGGAGGAGGAGAGGGGAGGAGGAGAGGAAGAGAATAGGGTAAGGGAGAGAGGAGTAGAGGGGAGGGGAGGGGCGGGCGGGGAGTAGGAGGAGAGGAGACGGGAGGAGAGAGGAGAGGAGGGGAGAGGAGGAGAAGAGGAGAGGGGAGAGAGGAGTAGAGGGGAGGGGGAGAGGAGGGGAGACAGGAGGAGGAGGAGGAGGAGAGGAGATAGGATTGGAGGGAAGGGGAGGAGGATAAGAGGAATGTAGGAGGAGAGAGGGGAGAGGAGAGAAGAGAGGAGCTCTTTATGGTTGCCAATAAGTGATTTTATAGTAAACACCTGTCATGGTGCTCGTCTATGACGTCATTGGTCAGCAGAGTGATATCCTACCATAGGCTGACCCTCCGTAGCAGAACGGCTGCCCATTGGCCGGGGTGAAGCCAGCATGTGTTCCAGACATGTTTGGGGTGAAGACCGGCGCCTGCATCATGATGGGTCTCTGCTGGTGCACATGATGCTGGTGCACGTGATGCTGGTGCACGTTTTGCTGGTACACGTTTTGCTGGTGCATGTGATGCTGGTCCATTTGCTGGTGCACATTTTGCTGGTACACGTTTTGCTGGGGCATGTGATGCTGTTGCACATTTGGTTGGTACATATTTTGCTGGTGCACCTGATGCAGGTGCATGTTTTGCTGGTACACGTTCTGCTGGGGCAAGTGAGGCTGGTGCACGTGTTGCTGCTTCTGGCGCAGGTGGTGACTGAGGTACTGACGCTGAGACATCATCTGGACATTAAGGGATCCCTGAGAAACGCATGCACAGCCCCACACCCCCACACCCCCACACACACACACACACACACACACACACACACACACACACACACACACACGCAGGCACAAGGTGAAACACAAAGAGATTAAACCAGTCAGTCAGACAGTCAGACGACTAGATAGACTGACAGAACGTCATACAGACAGGATACTCACCTGGTTAGGTAGATTGGACCTGAGAGGTAGATTCATGTTGGATGCCCCGCCCATCTGGCCTCCAATTGGCTGCCAATTCTGCAGAGGAAAAAGTGGAAATGTGACAATGAATTCATTCATTCATGTCAATAAATGAATGTGGATCCGTTGTGGAATAATGTGGTGGTTATACTGGGGTATTCCACAGGGGGCAGAAGAGACCAAAGCACTGGGGCAAGTGTTTTACTCAGAGATACTTTCTGAATGACTTGAGGGAAGAAAACAACTCAAATAGCATCATATTTACAGTTCTGTTTTTAGAAATATGGAAACAGAAAGGGAGTTTTGGCCATAGACCAGACAGCTGTATGTGGTGCATAGCGAAGGTGTGTGTTGTGATGCTAACATGCTAACGATACTAACCATAGTGAAGGTGTGTGTTGTGATGCTAACATGCTAACGATGCTAATCATAGTGAAGGTGTGTGTTGTGATGCTAACGATGCTAACCAGAGTGAAGGTGTGTGTTGCGATGCTAACATGCTAACGATGCTAATCCTAGTGAAGGTGTGTGTTGTGTCTGGTGGTTTGTGGGGACCTGGGATTGGAGCCGGTGCTGCAGCTGGAGCCTCAGGGTGCCAGGTTGGGGGGCCATGCGGACGCCCTCAGACCGCCACATCCCCCCCATCCCGGGGCCCCCCACCATGGGGGAGTACCCGGGTGGGCGTGGCTGGAGGTCAGTATAGGCCTGGGGGCGGGCAGGGGGGCCCTGGTAAGGGTAGAGCTGGCTGTAGTGGGGGGGGTTCATACCCAGCGTGGGGTCAGAGGTCAACAAGTGGTCCTGGTCCAAGGGAAGGCCCTGGAGATCACACACACACACACACACACACACACGTATAAACATCAACATCTACACAAAATCAACACAAAATATAAAAGGCTGTGTGTGTGTGTGTGTGTGTGTGTGTGTGTGTGTGTGTGTGTGTGTGTGTGTGTGTGTGTGTGTGTGTGTGTGTGTGTGTGTGTGTGTGTGTGTGTGTGTGTGTGTGTACCTGTCCAGCCAGCCCCGGGATGCCCAGCATGTGGTCGATCGCCTCCAGCCCCTCCAGGTCCCTCAGCACCAGGCAGAGCTGGCTCAGCAGAGCCCCCTCCCCCCCCGCGGGTCCCCCGTACGCCGGCCTGCACACACAGAGCGGCTCGGTCCAAGTACCAGTACAGACCCCTCACAGACAGGTAGACCAACCCCCCTCCCCCACTGGGTCTGGAGACAACAGACAGGTCGACACCCCCCCAGTGGGTCTGGACTAGAGAACAGACAGGTCGACCCCCCCCCCCCCCCGGGTGGGTCTGGAGACAACAGACAGGTCGACCCCCCCCCGGGTGGGTCTGGAGACAACAGACAGGTCGACCCCCCCCCCCCGGATGAGTCTGGAGACAACAGACAGGTCGACCCCCCCCCCCCGGGTGGGTCTGGAGACAACAGACAGGTCGACCCCCCCCTGGGTGGGTCTGGAGACAACAGACAGGTCGACCCCCCCCAGTGGGTCTGGAGACAACAGACAGGTCGACCCCCCCCTGGGTGGGTCCGGAGACAACAGACAGGTCGACCCCCCCCCCGGGTGGGTCTGGAGACAACAGACAGGTCGACCCCCCCCCGGGTGGGTCTGGAGACAACAGACAGGTCGACCCCCCCCCCGGGTGGGTCTGGAGACAACAGACAGGTCGACCCCCCCCCCGGGTGGGTCTGGAGACAACAAAGTCTATATCTTCCCACAATTCACCACAAAGCCGGTTTGGTACGCACCTGTTTTGGTTTCCATAGTGATGCATGGTCATCGTGCGGTTGGGCCAAGGCGCCATCTGATTTGGCGGAGCTTGCTGCTGGGAGTAGGCGGGGCTTGTCATCTCCATCTCTGATTAGACAAAAATAACATCAATCTCTCTGTAAGCTATCTTAGAGCCCGCCTGTCTGTCTGTCTGTCTGTCTGTCTGTCTGTCTGTCTCTCTGTCTTTATGTCTGCCTGTCTTTTTCCCTGTCTCTCTGTCTGTCTGTCTGTCTGTCTCTCTGCCTATCTGTCTGTCTCTCTGTCTGTCTCTCTGCCTGTCTGTCTGTCTGTCTGTCTGTCTGTCTGTCTGTATCTCTGCCTGTCCGTCTGTCTGTCTGTCTCTCTGCCTATCTGTCTGTGTCTCTGTCTGTCTGTCTGTCTGTCTGTCTGTCTGTCTGTCTGTCTGTCTGTCTGTCTGTCTGTCTGTCTGTCTTCCTATCTGTTTGTCTATCTGTCTGTCTGACTCTCTGCCTGTCTGTCTGTCTGTCTGTCTGTATCTCTCTCTCGGCACGCCTCTCTGCCTGCCTGTCTGTCTGTCTGCCTGTCTCTCTGCCTGTCTCTCAGCCAGCGTTACCTTAACTAGTTCTGAGGGTTAACGCTGGGGGGTCATACGACGCCTCAACCACATCAGGATCTCTTAGTTAGGGTGCATGTCCACTCACCCGTGTTGGCCACTCCCCCGTCAGGTGTTCCCAGCATGCCTTGCTGCAGGGCGCTGACTCTGTGTGTGGGGGGGGGCTGGGCAGGGCCAGGGGCCGGGGCGGGGGACACGCCCCTCAGTGGGGGGGCCCCCCTGGAGGCCAGCAGGTCTGGAGGACGAGGGCCAATCACTGGGTTAGAGCTAACTATAACTAACTAACTATATAGAGCTAACTATAACTAACTAACTAGAGAACTTACTATATAGAGCTAACTATAACTAACTATTAAGAGCTAACTATAACTAACTAACTAGATAACTTACTACAACCCCAATTCCAATAAAGTTGGGACGTTACTTGCACATCTGTCAATGCTGAACAGAGTTGTTCCTAAACGGTTGGGCTATTTGCTCACGCAGTGGTTCACAAAGTGGTGAACCTCGCCCCGTCCTTGCTTGTGAATGACTGTGCCTTTCGGGGACGCTCCTTTTATACCCAATCATGACACTGACCTGTTCCTATTAACCTGTGGAATGTTCCAAACAGGTGTTTTTCTGGCATTCCTCAACTCTCCCAGTCTTTTGTTTCCCCTGTCCCAGCTTCAAAAATTCTAAATGAGGGAATATTTTTTCAACAATCAGTTTGAACATTAAATATCTGTCTTTGTAGTGTATTCAATTGAATATAGATTGAAAAGGATTTGCAAATCATTCTATTCAGTTTTTATTTATATTTTACACAACGTCCCAACTTCATTGGAATTAGGGTTAGAGCAACTCTCCACCACTAGAGGGCAGTCTGCTCCAGCACCACGGAGGGCCGAAGGTCTGGAGAGGATGGGTGGGGTCAGAGAGGCTGGGTGGGGTCAGAGAGGATGGGTGGGGTTAGAGAGGATGGGTGGGGTTAGAGAGGATGGGTGGGGTTAGAGAGGCTGGGTGGGGTTAGAGAGGCTGGGTGGGGTCAGAGAGGATGGGTGGGGTTAGAGAGCCTGGGTGGGGTCAGACCTACGTCAGGCTGGGTGGGGTCAGAGAGGATGGGTGGGGTCAGAGAGGATGGGTGGGGTTAGAGAGGATGGGTGGGGTTAGAGAGGATGGGTGGGGTCAGAGAGGATGGGTGGGGTTAGAGAGGATGGGTGGGGTCAGACCTACGTCAGGCTTGGTGGGGTGAGACCTACGTCAGGCTGGGTGTGGTTAAAGACTTACGTGAGGCTGGGTTCTGGGTGGTGCTAGGTACACTCTCCATCATCTGCAGGAGGTCACTGATGATGCTCTGATTGTCCAGAGAGGTGGAGGTGGAGGAGAGGGGGAGAGAGGAGGAGGAGAGGGGGAGAGAGGAGGTGGAGGAGAGGGGGAGAGAGGAGGTGGAGGAGAGGGGGGGAGACGAGGTGGAGGAGAGGGGGAGAGAGGAGGTGGAGAGGGTGAGATAGGAGGCGGAGGGGAGGGGGAGAGAGGAGGAGGAGGAGAGGGGGGAAGAGGCCCGTCTTCCAGCTATCTTTCCTGGGCAGAGCCGGTATGGAGCCCTGCCCTGGGGGTCTTCCAGTAGGTCCTCAAGCTCACTGGCCTGTGGGGGAGGAGGAGGAGGAGGAGGAGGAGGAGGAGGAGGAGGAGGAAGAAGAGGAGGAGGTTAAAGGTGTTTAATGTGTTGATGTGTACACTCCTTTCCTAACCTCTGTGGTCAGTTCAAATGTTTTAATTGATCTACTTCAACATGTATACATCGGGTCACCTTCAAAATAAAGGTTTATAAATATCTACACATAACTCCTTCAAAATAAAGGTTTTTTAAATGTCCAGCCTCAACTAGTGTTGAAAGGTCCACACTAAATCTTGTGAATGGAGCGTTCCACACACGCCCCTGTGGCCTGTAGCGGTACGACCCGGACCTGTTCACTGATGGGATGAGGAGGAGCTAAATATAGCAGTTAGCGCTAATGAGGTCGTTGGTGATGTAAGCCAGACACTCAGCACTCTGCTGTCACACGCACACACACACACACACACACACACACACACACACACACACACACACACACACACACACACACACACACACACACACACACACACACACACACACACACACACCAGGATATAAACTGTCAGTGTTTGTGGTGCTGGACAACATCCACTCCAACCATTCAATCACAGAGCAGCTCTCAGGTGTTCATAGATTGCCTCTGCTGTCAGTTAGAAGTAAGCTTCTCCTCCACCCACTGTGATCTGTCTACACACATTAAACCTACACTATGTCTCTATTCTACTGTCCTCACCCCATTAAACCTGCACTATGTCACTATTCTACTTTCCTCACCACATTAAACCTGCACTATGTCACTATTCTACTTTCCTCACCACATTAAACCTGCACTATGTCACTATTCTACTGTCCTCACCCCATTAAACCTGCACTATGTCACTATTCTACTTTCCTCACCACATTAAACCTGCACTATGTCACTATTCTACTTTCCTCACCACATTAAACCTGCACTATGTCACTATTCTACTGTCCTCACCCCATTAAACCTGCACTATGTCACTATTCTACTGTCCTCACCACATTAAACCTGCACTTTGTCACTATTCTACTGTCCTCACCACATTAAACCTGCACTATGTCACTATTCTACTGTCCTCATCACATTAAACCTGCACTATGTCACTATTCTACTTTCCTCACCACATTAAACCTGCACTTTGTCACTATTCTACTGTCCTCACCACATTAAACCTGCACTATGTCACTATTCTACTGTCCTCATCACATTAAACCTGCACTATGTCACTATTCTACTGTCCTCACCCCATTAAACCTGCAGTATGGCAATATTCTACCAGTATTAAATTAAACCTGCACTATGTCACTTCTCCCCTTGCTACTCCTCCCCTCCCCCTCCTCCTCCTCCTCCTCCCTTTCCTCCCCCTGCTCCTCCCCCTGCTCCTCACCTGCTGTGCCCTGGCGGGCTCCTGCCTGGTGACCTTCTCCTGGTCTCCTCCTCTCTCCTGAAGGTCGTCCCGGTCCAGCAGGTACCTTAGGAGGGCGTTGTCCTTCCTCCTCCCCTCCTCCCCTCCCTCCCCCCCTCCACCGGGGGCGGAGCTGTTCTGCTGCAGCAGGCGATGGAGGATCTTGTGCTTGTCCTTCAGGGAGGAGTTACCATTAGGCCCCGCCCCCCCGCAGGCACTGGCCCCGCCCCCTGGGTCCCTGGTGTGTTCGGATTGGTCGTCGCCGTGCGTCGTCGGTGTGTCAGTGAGGAGCTGGAGCAGCTTGGTGTAACGCCGTGGGCCCTCACTTCGCTCCTCCTCCTCCTCCTCCTCCACCTGCCCCTGCTCCTCCCCCTCCTCCACCCCCTGATCCTCCCCCTCCATGACACCTCTGCCGCTGGAGGCGGGGTCTCCTCTAGAGCTCCGTCCCTCTGCACGGCCATGGGTAACCCCACAGGACGTTGGCCCGGAGCTACTGCTGCTGCTGACGGAGGAGGGCCCCACGGTGGAGGAGGGCCCCATGGTGGAGGTGGGCCCCGGGTTGGAGGAGGGTCCCAGGGTGGAGGAGGTTCCCAGGGTGGAGGAGGTCCCCGTGGTGGAAGAGGTCTCCGTCATATAGGAGGGCCCCGTGGTGGAGGTGGGCCCCAGGCTGGAGGAGGGTCCCAGGACGGAGGAGGGTCCCAGGGTGGAGGAGGGCACCGGGGGAGAGAGAGGAGACAGGGCGGGCTCCAGTGGGGAGGAGGGCCCCACGGTGTAGGAGGGCCCAGGGGTGGAGGGGGGTCCCACAGTGGAGGAGGGCCCCGGGGTGGAGGAGGGTCCCGGGGGGGAGGAGGGCCCCATGGGGGAGGAGGGCCCCATGGGGGAGGAGGGCCCCGTGGTGGAGGAGGGCCCAAGGTTAGAGGAGGACCCCAGGTTGGAGGTGGGCCCCGGGGGGGAGGAGGGCCCCACTGTGGAGGAGGGCCCCAGGGTGGAGGAGGGCCCCAGGATGGAGGAGGGCCCCAAGGTGGAGGGGGACCCCGGGGGAGAGGAGGGCCCCGGGGGAGAGAGAGGAGACAGGGGGGGCTCCAGGGTGATGCTAGGGGGGCCGGCGGGGTTGGGGTCCTGGGGGCCGGGGTGGCCGGGGGTACTACTGACAGTGGCTTCTGGGGAGGGGCCATCTGCTAGGTCGGCCAATCGCTGGCCAGGACTCAACCCCCCTGGTTTCTGTTCCCTGGAACACACAACCACCTGGTGTTAGGAAGACAAACAGGTGGAGAGAAAGACAGGCAGGCAGACACCTGGAAAGACAGACAGGCAGGCAGACACACAGGTGGAGAGTAAGACAGGCAGGCAGAGAGACAGGTGGAGAGAAAGACAGGCAGGCAGACAGACAAACAGGTGGAGAGAAAGACAGGCAGGCAGACAGCTAGAAAGACAGACAGGCAGGTGGAGAGTAAGACAGGCAGGCAGAGAGACAGGTGGAGGGATAGACAGGTAGAGAGACGGACAGGCAGACAGACAGACCGTCAGACAGCAGGAGGGAAAGACAGGCAGAGAGGCAGACAGGCATACCTCTGCAGGATGTGGAGGGACATGTAGAGCTGTGATTGGCTGTTGGGGGAGGGGAGGAGCCGGCTCTTAGTGTGGGCGGAAACCACGGAACCGTCAGCCATGGAGAACCAGTAGACCGGACTGGAGGCCTGGCCCTGTCTCACCACTGGGAGGGAGGGAAGGAGGGAGGGGGGGCAGAGAGACAGAGAGAGAGAGAGAGAGAGAGAGAGAGAGAGAGAGAGAGAGAGAGAGAGAGAGAGAGAGAGAGAGAGAGAGAGAGAGAGAGAGAGAGAGAGAGAGAGAGAGAGAGAGAGAGAGGGAGGGAGGGAGGGAGGGAGGGAGGGAGGGAGGGAGAGTGAGACTCTTACATTTCAATTGAAAGCGTGTTTAACTGCAATCATGTTCAGCTGCTGAGCAATAGAAAGGTCAAAGGGAGGGGCTTAAAGCAGGGATGTAGGGTAAATATAGGATGGATGTAGGGGGGGATGTAGTGTGGATGTAGGGTGGATGTAGTGTGGATGTAGGAGGGATGTAGGTGGGATGTAGTGTGGATGTAGAGGGATGCAGTGTGGATGTAGGTTGGATGTAGTAGGGGATCTAGGGTGAATGTAGGGAGGAGTAAGGTGGATGTAGGGGGGATGTAGGTTAGATGTAGGGGGGATGTAGGTTAGAAATAGGGTGGATGTAAGATGGATGTAGGGTGGATGTAGGGGGGAGTAGGGTGGATGTAGGGTTGATGTAAGAGGGATGTAGGGGGGAGAAGGGTGGATGTAGGGTGGATGTAGGGGGGAGAAGGGTGGATGTAGGGTGGATGTAGGGGGGAGAAGGGTGGATGTAGGGTGGATTGAGGGTGGATATAGGAGGTACGTAGGAGGACGTAGGCCTCACCGTCCTGGTGGTGCCTCTTGGCGTAGGAGGCGTGGTCGGGGGGGCGGGGCCGGTGGAAGCGGCGGATGCAGCAGCGGACGAGGTCCTCCCAGCCGGGGCTCAGCGCGGCCCGCAGGGCACTAGTGTCCAGGGACAGAATCTTCCCTGGGGCCACAGGGGGGGGAAGGACGGGCCCTTAGCCTGGTGCTTAGCAAGGATGAGCTTAGCGTAGCTTAGCCTGACTATGTTACACCTCCATGTGCCTGCTTGCTTGGCGCTATGTGCCTGCTAGCTCTGCGCTGTGTGTTGAGGGTACCTTGGAGGTCCTGGCGGGTGGTGAAGCTCTCGTAGGCCGGAGGGGCAGACCTTTCTCTTCCTGGGACCCGGCGGGCCACGCAGATCAGACACGACCTGAACTCTGTCACAGGAAACCCTGTTAGCTTGCCACGCCAATATCTGACCCCGCCTCCAACATGTGACCCCGCCCACTCATATCTGACCCCGACTCCAACATGTGACTCAGCCCTCATAGTCCGACTCCACCCTTGATGTCTGAGTCCGCCTCTGACAACTGACTCCGCCCGTGATGTCTGACTCCACCCTCGTTGTCTGACCCCGCCTTCAATGTCTGACTCCACCCTCAGTGTCTAACTCCGCCCTCAATGTCTGACTCCACCCCTGATGTCTGTTCTGCCCTCCATGTCTGACTCCACCCTAGATGTCTGACTCCACCCCTGATGTCTGACTCCAACCCCAATGTCTGCCTCGATGTCTGACTCCGCCTCTGATGTCTGACTCCGCCCTTGATTTATGACTCCGCCCCTGATGTCTGACCCCGCCCTCAATTTCTGACTCCGCCCTCAATGTCTGACTCCGCCCCTAATATCTTACTCCACCCCTGCAAAGGAGGAGACAGGAAACATAAGAGAGGAGGAGAGCAGGAGTTCTTCTCCTCTACCTTCTCCTTCCTGTCTGATGTTCCGGGGCTCTGAGACGGCGAAGCACTGCAGGGTCTGGTACCGCAGCGGCCCCTGGTGGTGGGAGGGGGACGGTGCGGCCAACGCACACACAGGGCTAACCTGCATGCGACAGGTGAAGGTGTGGCTGCTCCTATTGGCTGCTTCTGATCCCCGCCCATTCACTGGAGAGAGAGAGAGAGCACTAGTGAACTACTGCTGATCACTTTGTGAGCCACTGATCATGAGTGCACCAGCACTGATCACTAATGAAGTACTACTGATCACTAGTGAACTCCTGATCACTACTACTGAACTACTACTGATCACTAGTGTACTCCTGATCACAACTGAACTACTACTGATCACTAGTGAACTCCTGATCACTACTGAACTACTACTGATCACTAGTGAAC